>NW_027287095.1:94617607-94745107 GCF_022747635.1 Hetaerina americana | reverse complement strand
GGGTGCACGTTGAGGCAAATATTTCATTGCTTTTGAAAAATGACGACCGATACTAAAGGAGCCGCCACTGGATCGAATTTTATGACATCTCGCAGGAAGAACTGGAAGAGCTGCGAAGTTTTGGTCGGTGGAAAAATGTATGAATTACCAGAGATACTTTGCCGTCCTCGTCGAATGAGGGTCATGCTTTGGGTTTTGATGGCTGACAAAATAAATGAGCAAAGTATGCAACCACTTCTCATTTGATATCATAGGCAAGGGCGGTGCAGGGGTAGAAAGTTGTGAATCGGAGATGAAGAACGTGAGTTCAAGTCGAGTTACGGACTTATACCACGGCATTATTTTTATACGAGGATTTTTATTCGTAATTTATCTGTTCACTTTTTCACGGTGGAAATTGATATCCAAAATATCTTTTTTCTAATGTTAATGCAAATACAGAGTGTTCCAAAAATTGTCTCTTTCGACTAAAAAGACATTATCCAGAAAGAGTTTGTGCCTCAGAGACAGAGAGTGAAGAGTAAGTCCTCGAAAGGCTTCGGGAAGGAGATCTTTGCCAATTGGAGCTGGCTGCGTCCCACACCGCCTCCTTCGTGAAGTACCGAGTACCTGTCCCAGCACCAGATGGGGCGACGCTACCCCAACGGCCCTCATACAGCCCCTACATGGCAACGCCGGCCTCTTTTTTATTCCCAAGAAAAAAAAGGAGCTTGAAAGACAGCCATTTTTAAACGATGGATAACGTCAAAGAGGCCGTTAAAAGGTGCCTGAATAAGGTTCCCGTCGATGCCTTCGCCTTCCAGGAAGCGTACGTGACTGGCAGTGGCTGTGGCATCGGTGCGCTGGCATGCACAAGGGTGCTATTTCGAAGAAATTTAGTAATTTGTACATTGATCTGGAAGAATTTTGTTCCCGGATTTATAATCTTCTTATATACTAGTCGACTGGGGCGAAATCAGGACTATAGGGGGGTGAGGCGGCGTTGGCACCTGGTGTTTGGCCAGGAACTCGCGGACTCGTAAAGCGTTGCGGTAAGGCGCGTTGTCGTGATGGAGTTGCCAGGTAGCGGAGATGTCTTTATTCGTCCTGATGACCATTTTTCGGAGTCTTTCCAGCACATCCACGTAGTACGAAGGGTTAAATGTCTGTCCTTGAGGAACGAACTCCTTATGGACCACTACTTTAATGTCAAAAAAGGCAATGAGCATTGTTTTCACTTTTAATAGACACATTCTTGCCTTTTTGGGCTTGCGTGCCTGGTAGGTATACCCATCAGAGCTTTGGCGTTTTGTTTCTGGGTCGTATTCAATAACTCAGGTTTCATAACCAGTGATAACGTTATCCAAGTAATCAGGTTCATTTTCAATACATTGCAAAAGTTCAATTGAAATTTCCACCCGGTTGGTACTTCATGACACAGCCGGCGCGCAGAGGTTTGCAAAAACTTACGTCCTGCCGCTTTTACAACTTGGAGAGCACTGAGAGCGGTTTCGCGACAAAGCTTAGCGTCACCCCCCACCTAATGTACATGTAGTTCAATCTCATTCACATACACACACACACAGACACGCACTCGAGCACGAAAAGCCGCCAAATGGCGAACACATATTAATTTACATGGAAATTGGTTAGAGGGAAATTACTGCCTCCGGTGCGCATGCCTCATTGACACGTGTCGGAGACTGACGGGGCTCATTTTGACCGCCTGCATTTGCAACAGAAAGCTCTTTGTTGAATTAGTTCCCCCCTATTCACAAATTAAAAAACGTCCGTCATTTTCCGCGTCTTTAACAGCGACTAAGATCGAATCCGATGATTAATTTAATTTAAAGATAGTTACTAGAAGACCGTGTCATCACCGTAGAATATACAGATTTGTTCCTTTTTAGAATAGAGCAAACAGGTGGCTTTCAGGCGACGATACTGTCAGTAATGACCATCACAATCTGAAACCGATTTCAGCAGCCTCATCGAGGCACTGCAAGTGCAAGAGCATATACATAACCATTGTCGAGTAAAAGCGAAAAGTTAAGTGAAACCATTAAACTAGATACATGAAAATTTTCGCTTGTAAAGCTGAATCATCGGCAGTACAACCGAAATATTTCGATTTCGGGAATATCTCCTGGAAATTGTAATCATTACTGGTGCGGGGATAGAGGAAAGCATTGCTTCCAAAGATATGAGTTGCAGACACGTCTAGTTATCTGGAACAACAAAATAAGTGGAAGCTCCGACGAAGCAATCGTTAAAATTTCGCATAACTTGCCAGCTTTGACGACAGAGTGCGTCGTAGTGTGTCCGCCTTCGCAAGGTCCTTAGGGATGAGCGATCGTTCGTCAGACAGAAGTCCCCTCTCTCTCTCCCTTCAGCTCCGGGAACTTCGGTATGATGAAATCTAAGCGATAATTAAACAAAGAGGAACTTATGTGCTGTAAATAAATACAAGGCCACAGAAGTTTAAATATATTCAATTATTTCAAAGAAATACATATTAGAGAATAATTAGATGTCCTTTCTAGAGAAATGGAACGGAATCATTCGATGCAACACGCATTTGAAGAAGTAAAGCACGTGATGCACTTACTGAACATGGTATTATGAAATCAGAGAAGGCGATTCAAGTGGCCAGAAGTCGGCATTTTTCGAGGGAAAGTGCAATGAAAAAGATAAGATGAGACATCATTCTGCATCTGTGAAAGGAATTATATCACATTAAGTATTTGGAACGCAAGTCATAAATTTGTGAGGTTGCATAAAAAGTTAAGACCTGCAAAAATGAAGTATTCTGAAGGTAGAACACCAAGAAGAGCAAGGACACTATTAGAGAGAAGATCCTGGACTGAACTTGCGACACAACCGGAAAGGTTACTATGGTCACGCGACAAATAGATAAGCACAATAAATAAGAGAATGAGAAGGCTCCAGGAGAGACGGATTTAAATAATACTTGTTCAATTCCTACTCGAACAATTGGCGATTTTATTAGGAATAAAGCCAAGCTACCGCAGCACGGATAACATTAAACAAGGACCCACATGGTGATCTGAAATCTACGCTACGAATACATAGAGAAATGTAGATAAAAACTTAGTTTTTTTTTCAGATTTGTGTGACGTGATATGGCAAGATATAGCACGTATTATTAGAGCGATAGTGGCAGATGACTATGCAGAGGAGGGGAAGAGTGTACTAAAATTGAAGTAGCAATACAAGGTCCGTGCAAAAAGAGGTAGGACTTTTTCTTTTCTCGGATAGACGGACGGACGAGCGGCGGATTCATTGACTGGATTCGAGGGAGGGGAGTCTTAGGAAAGGCCGGTAACAGTTGGCTCCCGGCCTTTGAGGAGTGCGGATCGTTCGTTTGGAAAACCTCTATAACGTGACCTCGTTACGCTCCGTCATGAACAGCGTTACGCCATCAAATTTTGCGTGACACTGGGTAAAGTCGGGAAAGAGACTCATGACATAATCATTGCAGCTTATGGTGATAACGCCAAAGGTAGATCAGATGTTTTTGAGTGGTACAAGTTGTTTGGTGTTGAGTGGTCTTTTTTGTTTGGGGTTGAATGGAGGAGGTTAGAGAAGATGTTGAAGACGCCGAACGCTCAGGACGCCCTTCGACCTCAGAAAGTGACGAAAAACTTGAAAAAATGAAGGCTTTCTTGGACAGGGATCGCAAATTAAGTGTCCAAATGAACTTAACATACCTAAAAGTGATGTATATCGACTTTTGACCGAAAACATGGGTATGGGAAAGGTGAGTACGAAGTTGGTGCCGCGAGTGCTCTCGGACGAACAAAAGGAAACTCGCACGCGGATATCTGCCAAGAGATTCTCGAGAATGTGAGTGAGGATCCAAATTTTTTAGACAATGCCCCACCAGACTTCTTCCTCTTTCCCCGTCTAAAGTCCTTGCTAAAAGGATGACACTATGTCTCGATGGAAGCGTTAGAAGAGACCGTGACGAAGGAGTTTAGCAGCATTCCGGGCGCCGCCTTTAAGAAAGCGTACGAGGTGTGGAAAACCCACTGGCAGCGGTGTGTGGACGCGCAAGGGTGCTGCCTCCAAGACTTTTAAGTGAATGTATCAATTCTGGCAATAATGTTTTTAAATTGACTCAATCCTACTACTTTTGGGACATATAGTATCCAAGCAGAAGAATGAAGAAGAGTAGCGAAGTAGGTGATGTAATAGCATCCGTAGATATTTAAGCAGAATAAACGTACTTGGTTCAAAGTGAAGTCTACTCGCCGAAAAGTGCAGGGAGGTTGACATAAACAGTGCATACCGACAACTAGATGAAAAGACAAGTTGCAGAAGTCTAGTTAAAAGACTAGTTAGTTAAATACGATCTACGAGCAAGGAATGACCGCGAAGAGAATAGAATTCTGCAAGAGACGGGGTTTAATCGTAACGAATGACGGATATACGTAAACAACAAACTGGACGTGGATAAACGTGGGAAATGGCCGGGAAATTCAGCGAGGGATATCATTGAGGCTAAATCATAGATAGGCACATATTTAGGAACAGCATTAAAGATTCACAGTTTCCCAGGAGCACGTGCAAATTCAGATCATGATTCAGTAATAAGGAAGTGTGGCGTCAGACTCGAGAGGATACGACAGGTAAGGAAATGGAATGCAGAAGCATTAACCGGGACGATAGGAAAGGAGAACGAGTAGGGTGGGAAAAAATGAGAACATATCGAAGAGGATAAGTATGGAAGAAAGTGCAAGAATGTAAACACAGAATTAGAGATAAGGAAGCACTGGGAGATAAATAAGAAACTGAGGCGGGACACTAATATGGCGGAAGAAGCAGTGCGGGGATACATGCACTGGAGTGTTTGCAAATGAAGGGTGAAATGAGTGCGCTCTACGAAAAGGTGAAATCTTTATCAGGGAGTTGGAAGGGATATGTCGCGCACAACATTAAAGATACGGCAATAATAGAAAGATGGTATTTTTGATTAAGATGTTATGCTGGCATTTCTTACGTAGAATGAAAATATGACGTAGATGGGATAGCTTAGGACCAGACATACTTGACTGAAAGGTAAAAATCAAATACAAGGTATTGAAGTGGAATAAAAGGCCTTGGAGGTACATAATATTTTCACGGGAATGTGTAAGGGAAAATAAGGAAAATATGGCAGGAATGGTTTTTATGGCATAATTCGTTGATATTATGAGGGAGGAATTTGGGAAGAAGATTACATTAGGACATCATTGGTTCCCATCTCAGGAAAGGGAAAAGCAGCCGTATGTGAGGGCTTAAGTTGAATTTCAGACGCATCAAATGTGGTGCACAGGATCATCAACAAAATTATTTGAGAAGAGGGATAGTCATTATTACGATAGATTAAATATCATAGAATTAAGGAACGTATTAAAAACGGCTGAGTAGACCAAAATACTTCGTTAGCCATTGTGGTCTGGAAAATGCGTTCCACGTCCAAATACTTAACTTCTGAGACTATTTAGCGTGGCGATAATATTAAGGCGATCTAATTTAGCGCGTGTAGATTCACTAACAAAACTCTTTAATCTCTGAAATAACGTGATGGAGAGGAGGGCTAAATATTACTTAGAGGATGATCGATTGTGGTTGGGAAGGGGAGGTTTTCGCGGTGCCATAACAGCAATGAAGTGTACAGGTTGTGTCAATCCTAAACCCAACCCAGGCGGTATACTCGTAGACTGCCAAATAATGATACCAAATGTTTCCGTCTGAAGAGCCAATTAAATAATGCGTTTCCCAGAGTACATTGCGTTCCAAAAGATTATTTAAACATCCCTTTCGCGGGGATGCATGCTCTTAGTCCCGCACAATGCTGCCATCCAGCCAGGCAGGCACCAAACGGCGAATGAAATGCGATGGACCTTGCCTTCGCTTGGGGGGCCATTCGCCCCGCGGAAGGCCGAAGCCTACAGTGGTCATTCTCCGTTGGAAGCCTCCGGAGGGCCAGTGGACGAGCGACCGGTCCCGTAACGGGTCCACAAATCCCGCACCGTGGGCTAAGGACCTCCCCCCCCCCAAGGGCCACCACCTAAGGACCCAAGCCATTTACCTTCCAGAGGATTCAATGGAAGGAGATTGAGGGACAACAAATACGCGCAAAGAGTCCCACGAACGCATCTCAGAAATAATTAATTGGAATTTCATACTCTTCCAGTGAATTGCATGATTTGCCCCGATGCCCAAATGTACTAAATGGTGTTATCACAGATAAAGTTGTAAAAATGACATTTTACAATTATGAGAAATGTGACCCCGCCGTCCCCGGTGGTGGCGGGGCAACTTCCACGCCTGCCAACTCAAAGTTCGCGGGTTCGATTCCCGCATAGGTGAGTTTTCACCCACATAGGGCTAGGGTGTATGTTAATGTGTCAATTGTTACATCATTTTTTAAAGCCCTACGTAAAGGCCGAAGTGCCGTTTTCGGACTAATGCAAAATAAATATATGAGAAAAATTCAGAGAATATACGGCAAAAGCACCAGTGATTCCTCAGTAAGTTCCCTTTATTGCTTCACTTCCATTTGTTCCATGTAAATACGATATATCATAGCCTTTAGAAAATGCTTACGAAAAAAACGAAAACTTGCGTTCAAATGGAAGTTGTTTTCTATAGTATCAAATTTGTTGTCCTGCAAGTGTCTTTTAAATTACCCTTTTTGTTTTTTTCTCAGCAATTAATTTAAATTGTGTATTTCACTCGAAAAATGGTGTGGGTACTGGCGCATACACGTTGCCCATACTACAATTTTGTCGCATTTTTGTATAATTATTGCACTAGTTGATTCATTTCTTCGCGATTATTACTGGTTTGCCGTTTGTGATCTTGTGAGGAAAGGGGAAGTTTGGAAAGCATTAATAGGATCACTTAAAGATTAGTAAAAGGCTACGTAACAACGCTGACTTTTCGTTTACGAGTAGCAACGCTATCTGCCGAAGTGTTAAGGCCTGTTGAATCAAAAAATGGAAAGAGTATTTCTATTCATAGTGGTTTCGGAGTGTCACAGTCAACCGTGGTCGTGATACAATCATAAGTCGTAAATTCACAAGAAAATAATAGATGTTTGGACTTATTTGTTCAATGTAAAAAACTGCAAAAAAGAGCTCTAAAATAAATAAAAGTTTGAATATACTCTGCCAGACACTACTTTGATCGACCACTAACTTTCATGTCCGTTCCCTGCACACACACAGCTGTCTTCATAGATGGAAAAATTGTAGTTCACTGGTTTTTCTGCCCGAGCGCAGAGGAAGGAAACAGTACCATTATTGATTTCAATCGCCAGTGCAAGGGTTGGATGGAACGGTGCACCTACGTTCAAGTACCGCCCGGCACCCCCGTATTCCCTAAGGTGGGGAAAGAGCCCTCAACACCACCGTCACTTTCAAGGTCGCCACGTCCCCCCCCCTTTTCCCATTGTCCCGCCGGGGGCGGGCGTGGGGCAATTTGGTCGAACGGAGGAGCCCTTCCCTGCCCCCCTCGCCAGGGGGGGAGGGACCCTCAAAGCGGGTAGCGCCCACACCTCAACTGCCTCCAAGGAGACAATAGCCGCAAACGACACTACTGCTCCCTCCATATCTCAACTCGGAGGAAAGAAAAGAGAGAGGAGCTAAGCGGACGGACACCCCCTCCTCCCCCGGGCCGGCGCGCCCACCTCGTCTGCGGCCCCAAGTCTCCAGGGGGCGGGAAGCGGTTGGCACGCGGTCGCCGCACTCGCTGCTGACCAGGAGAGAGAGCCATCCCTTCCCGCCTCTAACTCACTTCCGCATTTCTTACGGCGTCTACCGTTTCGGAGCGACACCCATTCCCACACCCCCATCGCGCCCCTCCCCCCACTGCTCGGGCCGGGCATCCGGCGTGCGAAATCGATGCCCACGGAGGCGGGTCACACTCTGCCCTACGGACGGGCAATCCCTTTGCTCCTCCTCCGCCGCGAGCGAGCGGGCGTGACTGTCAACGACCAAAAAAGACCATTCTACCATTTCAGTGTCAAAGGGAACTCCGCGAAACACACAGACAACCCCATTCCTCTATTTTATGATGACACGCACACTCCACGAGCTTATAGTGCCTCCGATAAATCATTAGAGTGTATTTCAGAGCGAGCAAACAATCGCGAAGGATGCAATGCCGAGAGGGCCGGAAGCGTGCGGCCTTTGTTCACTGGCGTTCAAGTCTCTCACTGATACAGTTCTCCTTTTGGAAATAAGTGGTTCCTCCACTGCTAACGTGATGCCTCCCAGAAGATGAAAGACCAGCTAACTGTATCGCACTCGCGCATTTTCAGGAGAGACTTCGATGCGCCGACGGAGAATATTTCTCCCAGAGAATAAGATATATGGTCTAGACACAATAGCACACCTATACCTTATCCTGAAAGCTGGCTGCAGTCAGGGGTTTTTTTTTAGGTATTTAGCCATTATCCGTCACCAGTTTTATAAATATTGATAAAGTCATTCGAGAAGTTCATTTTTTTAGAGCCACATAGTGACCTCGATCAGTGCGAGGGATAAATGATTCCTGACATGGACCGGTGTTGCGAACAATTTCCTTAAATTTTTCACTGCGGTCTCATCCACTAGCGTTATACGGCGCTACGTCTCCGGATCGTTGTAAAGTTTTGTGCTTTCCAAAAGTTTAACTCCTGTTCCCCGCGTCTCCCAAACGATACTATGCAATAATAATGACAAGATCCTTTCTAATCGCTCATAAAGAATTGACAAGAACCGAGCAGCTTTTCCACATCCGTTTAATTTCGAAATTATATCCAAAATACAATAACGTGTATTCAGGGCGAGGCCTAATCGACGAGAATTAGTACAATTTCTTACTTTTTCAATAAAATATCTCCCCATCATTTTTTCGTTGAACCCCAAAATCCTTAAAGCTGCTCCGAAGATGTCCCCAACGCGACTTCCCCAAATTAGGTCGTATGATGACAGTGACTCCCAGGGATTTAACATGGCCCGCTATTTTTATTTCTCTCCCCATACCTCATGCACTCAAACCGTTTAATGTACCCTCTTCTTATCTTTTTGGTGATTCGATCCCCATCTATTCTCTCAGCATGAACAACCCAGCACCTTCATACGTATTATGTGTCCATCACAGATGCATCATTTCACATTCTTTAATGAGCCACTCATTTCTAATCCCATCATCACAACATTAACACCATCAACCACCTCATTAATTCCTTCCATTCCCAAGTTTCACTTCCAATAAAGCAATGGCGCGAGGAGTGCACTTCCGTACGCTGCCATTTTCACAGCCGTAGACGAATATTCCCATTTTGACGAAATACGACGACGATCAAGTCTTCTAGTTTCTCTTCTCCCCAATCGCCTCTCGCGAGAGTTCTCTCAAGATATAGGAAAAGCAGACACTTGACCAACCACTTCGTCGTTTACACTCACTGTGCAATCATGGTTTTCTTATTCAACCACAACATTATCTGTTTCAGACGCAGATATCTTCGATTTAATTACCTCTGTTAATAACGATTTCCTGGGGCTCAAGTTTGTAATGGCTCACAGCTAATAATGCCGCACGGTCGATTTTATTCTATGAATTAGTATAGACGTTTACATCTCAAATGTATCATTAGCCTAATCGTATTATGGAAGGAAATACAAAACGAATAAAATTGAGAGAGATTAAATGTAGAACAGGTTTAGAGATTTAAACATATCATTTTTTCCGCGAGCGATAAGGGATCAGAATAAAACTCTTCGACCTCGCTACGAGGGAAAAGGGTTTTGGATCAAAAGAAGTCTGGTGTGCATTCATCCCCTGCCACACACTCTTGGAATGACTTGGAGGGTACTATGTAATTAGTAGTCATTAATAAAAATAATTACCTTTGCTCTATCCATGAATGCGTCTCTCGAAAATTCATCTTTAGAACATTCGGAGCGCCAAGACAGTATCTCCCACAGACAGCATTGTTTCAAGCGACGCTTTGAAGCAATCACTTGAAATCCCCATCACTCTAACATTCACCATCCGAGTGAATGACGTGAATGCCGAACGAATTGATTTGAATTGGGATTAAACTCATGAAATAGCGTTAAGTGGCATAACGCATGATTCACGACTCTCTAAATTGGGCAAAGCGACCAATGCGTAGTTCAATTTACGCAGTTTGCCATTTCAAGCTTCAAGTTTGAACTTGCAATCGGCGTGCACCCGTTAAATGCTACTTTGGGCAGAGCATAATTGATGAACAGTTCCGTAACATCCCACGACATAATTTACAAGTGCTGACGCCAGCTAAACTTCTCGACCGTGACTTACTCGGGTCTCCATTCATCCCCCTGCCACTAACTCTCCGGGCTGGAGAAGGCCACCCCCGAAGCAAGAGAAGGTGATTTATGGCGCCCCCTGATGCTTTCCCGCCAGGATGCATGGCGGCCAAGACGCCTCCCCGTTACGGTACTCACCCCGAGGCCGCTTCAAGGCCTTCCGTATTTTCGGCTACCGTCCACCACCCTTCCCCGGTCACTCCCACCGCCCTCACCCCCTGCCTTCATCAGGGCGGACGAGAACGGCGGCGGTCGAGAGGGAATGCCGCGAATCCACTCGCTCCTGACTGTGGCCAAGCCAATCGAGAGTTGCCGATAGTACGATGCATGTTGAAGTGTTGCGATATTCCCTCAAGAATCGCAACTGTTACTGGTTGGTAATCTACGGGCCAACGAAGGTTTTGGATTGAAACAGCCAATCGGACAGTGCCACGATAAATTTACCCTCCTCTTCTTACAAAACATTGCCTCGCATCCAACAATGTATCAGGCCTCTCCTTCATTAAAAATAATTCCTTCCTCCCGTCCAATATCCCTATCCTGTTCTTGCCCTTCCTCGTTTGCCTAACATTCTACCCTCCATTACAGTCTTCAACATCCCACTGCCGGTCAATACCTCCTTCATCCACTTTTCCTGCCTCCATAGGATTTCCCCCAAAAACTACTCTCTTCGCCCACCATACCAAGTACTTCCTCATTTATTTTCTTCTCTGTCCATTTCACCTTCTCCATTCTTCTCCACACCCACATTTCAAAAGCCTCCAGTCCTCGTCTATCCTCCTGCTTCAATGACCACGTTTCCGCGACGTACATAGCTACGCTCCATATCCAAGTTTTAACGAGCCTTTTCTTAATATCCTTATCCAACGCCTCTGTCATCAACTCCTTCCTCCTTTTGAAAACCTCTTATTCTGCTCGCATCTGGACTACTTACGACAATATTTGTCCAAAACACTTCCATGATAGGTAAATGATGCTGCCTGCTCTAGTCCTTTCCCTCCAATTTTAACGTTTAAAAAAGTCTTTTTCCTTCTTGAAAACTTCATAAACTTTGTTTTATTTGCATTGATTCTTATTCCTTAACTATCGAACTGATTTTTAAATGCGCTCATCACTCATTGCAACCCATTGGTTGGCTAAAGATTATTCATCAGCAAACGTAACTGATTTTACGAATTCCCCGCCCACTTTCATTCCTACCTCCAGTTCTTCCCATGGCTCTTTGATCATTTCCTCTGCATACAGGTTGAACGGCAACGGTGATAATGGGCAACCCTGCCTCACACCCCTTCCTAACACTGCCCATCCGGAGTCCCCGTTTCCCACCCGCACCTGAGCAGTCTGAGACATGTACAGGTTGCGGATTAGCCTCCTTTCCCTCCAATCTATTCCTATTTTCTGCAATATACTCATTAGTTTTTCCCAGTTCACTCTATCAAACGATTTTTAGAAATCTACGAAACAGAAATATACATCCTGATCGTATTCAATGTTCCTTTCTATTAATAACTTAATTACAACGATGGAATCACGTGTCACTCTCCGCTTCCTGAATCCAAACTAATTATCCCTAAAGAATTCATTTTCCCTGCTTTCCATTCTTTTAATGATGATCCGGAGAATCACTTTAGCCGAGTGGGAAATCAAATATATTTTCCTGTAGTCCTCACATAATGTAGCCTTTCATTTTTTTTGGAACTAACACTGATTCCAGATTTGGGATTGGAACTAAGACGCTAAAGTCTTCCGGCCAAATTCTTTTCTTATAAATGCTACGAATCAGTCCATATCATCTCTTTCTTCCATATTTTCCTACACTTTTTAGTATTACTACCCCCACGGACTTATTTGATTTCATCTCCCTCGATGCTCTTTTTATCTCATCGTCTAGTATGCCTGGACCTAAGCTATCCTCGTCTACATCTTATCCCCTATCTATATTTATCCTCGCTGGCCGAATGTCTTTGCCATGCATTTCCTCTGTAAATTCTTTACAAATACGAGGCCAGTTCTGCATATGAAAAAGCTACCTTGAACCGAAGCAACGTTTATCAGTGCTACAAAATGTTCTCAAAGATATGAAGGACGAAGAGCGTGCCGGACGCCCGAGCACGTTAACAACAGACGAAAACATTGACGAAGTGAAGAAAATAGTATTGGCCAATCATGTAATCACCGTTAGAGAAGTTTCTGAGGACCTAAACGTATCGATTGGCTCATGTTATTCGATTTTTACCAATGATTTGGGCATGACACGGGTCGCAACGAAATTCGTACCAACATTGGTCAAATACGACCAAAAACAGCACCGCATTAACATTGCTAAATGAAATGTTGGACTCTGTCCGCAACGCCCCAAACTTGCTCCTCCCAAATGGGTCATAACTGGTGACGAATCATGGGTTTATGGTTATGACGTGGAAACTAAAGCTCAATCATCCCAATTGAAGCTGCAGTACGAGCCAAGACCGAAAAAAACGCACCAAGTTCGGTCGAATGTGAAAGTTTTGCTTACAGTTATCTTCGATTGCAGGGGCGTGGTGCATCATGAGTTCTCGTCACAGGGTAGAACGGGAAATAAGAATTATTACCTGCAAGTTATGCGCAATTGGCGCGAGGCAATCCGCCACAAACGCCCGGATTTTTGGAAGGACAAAAATTGGCTTTTCCACCATGACAACGCCCTTCCTCTCACATCGCTACTTGTGCGCGAATTCACCGCCAAAAGCAACACGCTAATGATGCCGCAGCCGCCGTATTCCCCAGAGCTGCCCCCAGTGACTTTTTCTTGTTCCCGAAACTGAAGAGGCACATGAAAGGACGACGCTGCGCTACGCGATTGACGAGATAAAGACTGCATCGGAGGAGGAGCTGAGCAAGATCACAAAAAATGATTTTTTGAATTGCTTCGAGGATTGGAAAAAACGCTGGCACAAGTGTATAATATCTAATGGGGATTACTGTGAAGGGGACAAAATAGATATTCATGAATAAATGAATAATTTTTGAAAAAACACAAAAGTCGCGATACCTTTTGAACAGAACTCGTATATCTACACATACCCTGCCAGCCGCCGCCAGGGCGGTTGTCGGGGTTGTTAGGACAACAGCCATGCATGCACAATCCCAATCTGTTACCTTTAGACAAATATAACTCGTAGTCGGAAAAATGTTAATCATACAGAAGGGAGAACTTACATGCAACAATATTCAATAACAGGATACGTATATTGAAATCATGCTGTATGACTGTTAAAAAGATAGGTCTATTCAATAAAAAAATAACATGCAGAATATCGACAATATATATATACACTAGCAATTCCAATTATCTCTTACTCGATTACCGTCACATAAGTTTTCCTATGCAATGGTTCGTGGACAAAGCGACATTTTAAATCTATCAGTTCTACTATCTATCGCCCTGATTTTACTTTGGTGAATTGATCTACCTACCTTAGTACGTCGGGGCCTGTAATATGTCTTCAATGTCCTCAGATAAGTAATCTGCCTCAAATTCACGCCGCAAATGTAACCTGTTTTAAAGCCTACACTCAATTAGTGGCTCCCATCCTAATTCTTCCAATATTGTCGTGATACTGCTACCTTGTCCATCAAACATTTACTCAAATCTAACTGTTTTCCGCTGCACTCGATCCAGTCCCAAAATTAAGCCTACCTCATGAAAGAAACCATACACTCACTGCATACTCTAGGTGTGGCTTAACTAATGTTAAATAACGAACATTTCAAACCCTCTCTTTACATTTCCCAAGAATCCTTTTTATGAATCCTAACTTTTTATTTCCTACTCAGAAAATTTAACAAATGTATTTTCCCCAGGTTAAATCCAAGTGATCGTTACGGCCAAGTATTTTACCGTTTCTAAGTTTGTACATCTCTCTTGGATCTTCATGGTTCAACTATCATTTTTCTGCCTAACCTCTGAATGTCACAGATTTTCCCTTCTTACTTCCTGACCGTGCTTTCTCCTTCCTGCGTACGAATAGTGCACCATTTGCACCTATCCTATGTACACTTACCATACCACACTTATTTTGCACAGTTTTGTCTGTCACCGATGTTTATTATTTTACTCTTTATACTTCTTTCCACTTAAATCTGTGATTACTTTTTTTCCATTTCCTTCGCTAATCTATTTTTCTCATCATCTCTCCCGTTATCCATGCTTTCCTTGTCCCTTTACCAATCCTATTGTTCCGTTTGCTGTTTTGGATCGATTTCCCTTCTTTGAGGCACTTCTATTATTCTTCTAGAGTATCTAGCTCCCATTCCTCACCCATAACTTTTTTCCGGCTGCTGATACTCCTTTCATATCGTTTTGGTACATGCTTTTATATTCCATTTCGTAAACAGTCTTTCCAGTTTGATATTTCCGAAGCTGACTCTACACTTCATTATTAATCCATTAAGGATTCGCATCTGCTCTTTGGGAAAATGAGCGAATCCATCACGCTCTTCCCTAAATTTACACGATAGGTCGCAAGCCGCCTCAAAGGCGAGTGGCGAGGGGTGATAGGCCACCAGCTGTCATGCAAAAATATGTTGCGACCAGGATGATTGCTTCCTAATCATGAGTCCAACCAAAATATAGTGCAACTGATACCATCCTCAATTCATGGGCATTTTCCATGTTTAATGCACCTTTTTAGATCTCTGAACCAAGTGTTCATTATGATCGACCCCTGTCTCCTGCAGAACACTATTGCTTTCCCCCGCGGTCAATCCTCGTGCCTAAACCGTAGTCCCCCACCTCATCACTATCCCTTCCTTCGCTTACTGTCGCAGTCCAATCCCCCATCACTATCAAGAGCTTTATATAGGCTCTTCTTACAACAGTACAATTCATTCAATATTTTGCGATTTTCAACTAAAATTAAATGTTTCAAGTTCTCATTTTTTCTCACATCATGTTATTTGTAACTATAGAATTATGAATACTCCATCAATATTCGTTTCATGATATTATGCAATGAAAAATTCCTTGGGTCCAGCAGTACCCTTGCAAGCGTTATTTCACGAGAAAACAGTACACTTTTCACTTAATCAATTACTGAGCTAGTGGGATGGTGGGGTGGCTAATATACTGGCTTCCCCATCGAGAGGGTCCGGGTTCGAATCATGTACGAGACAGATATTTTTCAGCGGTATCCCGATCCCTACTCGGGGTGCTTTGTGGAGAGCACTTTGAGTGAGTACGCCGTCCGTTGGATGGGACGTTAAACTCTATATGACCCCTTGGCACTTTTCGTTAAGAGTAGGCTAATTTCGACACTGGGTTTCTCTCCACCCTTCATCCTTTTCTATTCATCCATCCCTAATGGTGCACATGACCTCAGCTGTCAGTCGCCTCCCCTAAAAACTACTGCCATCAATTCCTAATACACTCCCTAAGTCCTATTTGTTTTATACCTAACTCGACAAAAATCTCTACCATATCAACGCAACACATATTCTATTGCCAAAGGTATTGAGATTAAAAATGACGCGTTTGCATGGTTCCCCTTCTCATTTAAATCGTTTAGTAGTTTCATAGTTTTCCCGCAATCAGTTTTCCTTCAACCGGTCAAGTCGAAGCGAGGCGGACGTGACCTTTGGCCGCACTCAACGAGATCAGTGTTCGACGTGAACCGCCAAGGAGTGCCTGCCTCGATCCCTTGGGGCAAAGCATCCGTCCTTGCCCTGAGATGCACAAGTGGCGAGGCCATTTCGGGGTTCCGTAAGGGCCACAGCCCCCCAATGACAGAGCGAATGAAGCGGCATGCACGGATGGGCCCAAGTTTCCGTCCTTGCTCGCGATCACCACAAAACAGAGCAGCGATGGCATTCGAAAGGCCCCATCGCCTCTTGCCAATCCTACTCCATTTGAAATATGGAAATGAAACACAATCCTACGGCCAGGTTCCAACACTCAAGCAGGAATATGGTGGTGGAATTTCGCCTTCTTACTTTTTCTTTTACTAATTCTAGCTTGCACGCAATTGGATAAATTTCTTACTGCATTCTAAGGTGCAATTATTTGTTAGATGATAGTATATGTGTTTGCATTCGTGTAAGTTGAAAGGATTTTTGCATGAACGTATACGTCACTGTGGGTATAGGTTTGCATGTATGAGTTGATTTTGCATGTGCTTTTGTTCTCTTTTACGGGTGGTGACCTATCACGCCCTTGTGGCGGTTTGCGGGGTATTATGTAGATGTAGATGAATGACTGCAGATAGACTCGCCTATTCACTTCGCATTAATGCATACATATGTATGTATACACGAAAACAAGGCGGTACAGGCGTAAACAAATGAAAACAGAACACGGTGAAATAGACAAAACAGACACGCATCTTCGGCGTACGCTCATCAGTCGAAGGAAGGAAGGAGTCGGAGTTTTTTTTGCCGAATGCTATTTTTCTCATAGCTTTTATAGACATTCCCACCTTTTTTCAAAATGCTATTTGGTAGTAGTCCGCAGTCATTTAAAACAGCCGTGTTTTGGCCTTTCGCATCGGTCTAATGACCTGAAGTAGCAACTAAGGCTTTTAGAGCTAACCAAGTCCTCGGCAGGGGAAATTCCTCCCGAGCGCGAATCAAACCCTTGACCTCTGGGTTAACCGTCGAAGGGGCCCTCACCCGTCTTCATCAGGGCCGGCAAAACGAAGACGTCAAATGGAGGAGGGAAGAAAATCTCCTTCGGTTGGCACTAAAGGTCTACAGGGGTTGCATTAAAAGCATCGGCAACAACTTTTCCCTGATTTGTGCGTGAAGTGCTGAATTTAGGTTGTATTCGCGCATGATCGTAGATCTTATATCGGCATTGATAAGATGAAAGTGCACACAACCTTATCACTGAAAAGTTTTGCGATGAGAGATGCGCCAAACTCACCCACCCAGACACCCTGTGGAGTCAGCAAAATCTGCTCCAAGGTAACCGACTACCTGACGAAAAATAACATCGCGACGATTCCGCAGCCCCTTCACAGTCTCCCCGACTTGGCACCAGCAGAGTATTATTCCTACTCCCAAAAGTGAAATCCTCCCTCAAAGGACACCAACATGGGAACCTAAGTGTCGTCCAAGAAGGGTACCCTTAAGAGTACCCTTATCAGGAATCCGCCCACCAGGGATCCTTAGAGTCATGGAAAAGCCGCTGGCAGTAGTGAGTCGACGCTCAAGGGATGTGCTGATTGAAGAATTTCAAGGATTTTAATCTGAAATAAATCCATTTTCTGAAACTTTTCCCGATACCTTTGATACAAACCATTTAGCATTCACAACTACTGGAGTCGTTTCACAAGGTTCCGAGAGAACGAGAAGAAATTAGAAGCATCAATGAAAACTAAAATTATGTGCAATGTACGTATACTCTGTGAGAATGCCATATGTGAAGGAATGTTCGGAGTAAAGTCCGTGGAGTAAAATAAAAATAATTACCAAACTCAGATTGAGTTGCCCGAGACACTTTT
Organism: Hetaerina americana; assembly: GCF_022747635.1. Lineage (NCBI taxonomy): Eukaryota > Metazoa > Arthropoda > Insecta > Odonata > Calopterygidae > Hetaerina > Hetaerina americana. The sequence continues at coordinate 94,727,301 of NW_027287095.1, read as the reverse complement.
CTTCAGACAACGACCTTGAGTGCTCAGATATCGTCAAAAACTCCATCTTGACTTAATGATTGTGCCGTTAGCTCTCAGCGCCTTATATGCGATGGTTGGAGTGATTGCCGCGCATACGAATGCAGTGACCTAGTGACCGAGTGTCGGGTGAGGTCAATTTTTTATCTGAGTTGTGATTTTCAGAAGTATGGGAAATTTCTCATTTTTTAAATCACCGGATTCCAAAATGTTACCCGACTGGGAATTACCTTAATAGGAGCGAAATAGGCAACTGGCACAACCCATGCAGCCCAATGCAAACAATAGATTGCCTGAATGACTTCGCAAGTGGAAGGGGGAATGCGGCGATTGCGCTGATGATGGGCCAACGTTTGAGGGGGCGAGGGTTTCGCTGGAGAAGGGCGAGTGGTACTTGGTCCTCGAAAGTGCGATGGACGAGCACGCCCTCCAGCGATGGCGTTGGTGCAGGGAGGGTGGCACGTGCCCAAGGATACCAAGAGCATTGCTCGACGGAACACGCTCTTTCAAACTGTCTCCAGAAGCCAAACACTTAATCCCGCGCATTTATAAAGAATGAGGAGAATGGCTAAGTCATTTGAAAATATTCAACGGCACATATAAGTGAAATCAATACCACTGTGTACACCACGGGAATGTGTGGTGATGATGGGCGGTGTTAATACACATTGAACTTAATTATGTTGACTTGAACAATTGAAATGTGTTTGCGAAATGCTCAAAACACTTCAACTGGTAATCTTCTGGATACAGGTTTGATGTTTTAGAAAAATTAAAATGAAAAGACTGCAAGGGTGAAAGTATAAACTAGTGGAAGGAGTTCCTGAGAACTCCAGTACACGATTTTTTCGACGATCGGTAAGGACATGGGACCGCACACGATCAATGTCGTCGTCAACACAGGTGGTCGAAGGTTGTCCCGGCCTTGCATCATCATCCATGCGTCTTGTCGGCCATCTTTAAAACGCTTAATCCACTTGGAAAGAAATGTTTTCTTCAGAGCATTATCACCGTAAACAGCTGTCAACATGTCAGTAATTTCTTTCTAATTTATACCGCTTTTCACCAAAATCTTGATTTTAAGTCGATGCTACATGATTTCGTCTATTTCCATTTTTGACAAACAGTAAAAACAAGGATATCAAGGAAGCTAACATAACTGGCACCATACGCACAGCTCGACGATCCGCCAAGCACAGACGGCTCATTGGGTCTCAGGCAACTAGCGCCGCCAGTGGGCGCGGCTATAGTCCGCGTCATAGCAACTAGATTGCACCCGTTCGCGTATTTATTGTACAGACTACGCATGCATATGGAAAAGAAGGAAATTCATTCAGCACAAATAACTCCGCGGGTGGTGTCCTCGGGAGAAAGGAGATGGAAAACGAGCACACACGACTTGCGAAACTCGCGAAATATAAACTACATTATGTCCATAAGAGTAGGTAGAAAATGTTTGCAATAAAAATACTATATAAGTTGCAAATTAATTTTGGGCACATTCTTTGTCTAAATTTAGTGGTGATTTGAAATGGCATTCGAGTCTTGCCTTCATTTCTCCTGAAAAGGATCGCATGGTTCTCCCTCCCTCCCACGTTTCCATTATTCGAGCATTCTATTTGTACAATTAGATGCCTCGGCAAATTTTTACCGACTAAGAATTAATAATTAAACATTAGAAATTTTCAGTGTAAATTTCCGCATTTAAAAAGAGTGAGGAGAGTCGTTGCCCCGAACGCGCCGTGGCCACCGCGCCGTGCCTGTCGCTGTGCTGCCGCCAAAACTTGTTTTACGGCACTTCCGTCATCATACAAACGCTTCAAGTCTGTCTTGTCTGCTGTGCACGCCCCTGTTTATGACCCCTGCGATTTCCATAACACCTACCGCGACCACCCTGCAGACCGCCGATGTGTAGTTAGTCGGGTACGCAAGGGGTACCACCCAACCAAGGCGTGGGGGGGGGGGACACGCCTACTGGACCCCTCCCACCCGGTCACTAATTGGCGAAAGAGACCCCAGCTAACAGCCAATCCTCTCGAGGAAGGATTTGGCTGGTGAAGGACAGCCGCGGAGACAGAGCACCCCTTTGATGGATTGCCCTATTCGGAGGGAGGGTGAACAATGGACCCCCCCTCCTCACTGAACCCTCTGCTCCGAGTCGCGCCACCCCCTGTCACCGCTCTGCCCCACCGTAATGAACGGATCGCAGCCCCCGGTAGTGAAGGGAATAACAGTTCAATTTAGGAAACAGTTCACCCGACGCAACCCTTCGATTCCGCCGGGTGGATCGCGTACGCAAGCGTGAGAATAAACGCGAAACTCGTCGCGCAAATCGTGAAAGATATGCACGGGTAAATTAATCGTTTACTTACAGGAAGAAGAAAACTACAGGGAATACGGGAAATCGTGGCCTATCCTTTCTCGCATTTCGTTCTGAAATCCCAAAAGATGACACCCGGGGTAAGACGGAACTACGCCCACGACTTAATCTTTCAGAAAAGAACATGTCATTCGAGTCGGAAGGTGACAAACGAGACACGCTCCCGGCGCTCCGTATAGTAATTCGTATGCGGAGCCCCGCTTTGAGAAGGGAAATTGACATTGGGACTGATCGACTCGTAAGAAATCGCATTTCCCCACCGAGCACAGGTAGGAGAACACATGGTAGCATAACATGTATTCTTGCGACAAATTGACCTTTTTGGATGCCATTAATCACATATTAACTCTTACTCTTGACTCCGTCTTCCCAAACCAAACCCCATCTGCCACACGCACTCATAGCGGTCAGTGAGGTAAGGTTTAGACACCTCTCAGGTACCTCACAGGCTTAAGATCCGACGCACCTCGACAGTCGAGTGAATTTAAAGTCACGAATGCGATTAGATCCGAGGGAAGGGTGGGGGGGGGGTTGTCACGGAGACACGGCGGGGATCCCAAGATGAGCACAGTTGCCAAATGACGAGGGAAGAGCCCCCTTGGCTGTTTTTATGATCCTGAAAAAAGGACAATGTTATGAGTGAAGGTCATTAAAGACAAGTTAGGGGTTAAAAGAGTGACCAGGCAAGCGAAAAAATAGTTAAAATGGTCCTCGTTAGAAGAAAACGAGCGCCGATTGCGATGTCGGTGGTCGCCCGAACCTAACGGTTCCCATTCCCGCTTGAGTGCGCAGTGGATAGTCACAGCTGGAGCGCAGTGGAAGAAGGAAAAAAAGGTGTCAAAGGGACAGACTCGTTTCCGTGGCAGCGCCTGCCACTCTAATAACTATTATCCACGTTTTAAGAGCTTGTCGAGAAAGAGAAAACGAAAACTAAGTGTGTTGGTGAATATTTTTTGTGTAAGCATTGAAAACAAAACATACAATAAAATACACATTTAAATTACCATTAAACGCGTCTGAAACCCTAATGTAATTTAGGGTGAAACGTTGCACTTATTATATTCATTCCCTTGTCGATGCCATTGTACGCTGCCGCGATAATGGTTGCAAGCTTGTTGCCTTGAAGAAGAACCACCATACCAGCCTGAATTCACGCGACTGAATGATTAATGGCATTCATATCAATTACAATGCCGTAATATTATCACAGAATCAAATTCAGATCATAGAATCACAATGCAATTAAGTTTGACAAAATTATATATACACTACTTTGCTTATATATGATCAATGCTTTTAAATGGAGACTTCGAGGGTGTCTCGTGCATATTACTTTCATGATCCAATCTGCTGTGGGTACCGTCCACACATCGGAATACTCACTATCCCAAGAGGGACTCTCATTACGAGGACTGCATTAAAAAACCTGCCAGATCAGACTGCTCTAACGGTAAAACAAAACATTCCACCGCGATTATATATATATATATATATATATATAAATATAAATATATATATATATATATAATCGCGGTGGTATATATATATATAATCGCGGTGGAATGTTTTGTTTTACCGTTAGAGTGGTCTGATCTGGCAGGTTTATGGTTATATATATATATATATATATATATATATATATATATATATATATATATATATATATATTTCAATTCCTTCCTTATTTGCGGATTCGGAGATCAAAACAAAACCACAGTCAAGTAGAGTAATGGAAAACTTGAAATAAGACCGAACCACCTTGTTTTACTATGACATTCCTCACATTCTTTTTGCCAATCAATCACGTAAACCCGTCAGCGCGCAAGGGAGGCCACTACCCCGGAAGGGTGCTCCCGTTGGTGGCTTGTGGGGTGTACATCGCCGAAGGAGTTGGAAACTTGATCTGGTTGCAGAAGGAATGAGAAATGACCACAAGGTCTTCCGATTCCAGTTCATTTGTGCACCTTATTATTCTGCTCTCGTTTCGATCCCGAGTTTGGCAAAGAGGGAATGAAACATTTTCAATCATTCAGTTCTGGATTCTAGTTCTTCCATTTGAATAACTACGGCTCCTGGCTAATCTTAAATACTTGGTGTAAGTTCACCCGTTTGATGTCTAGATGAAGAGGGTGGCTGGGAAATAGGCAAGAGAACTCGATATGTAATTAACCGTCAAGAAGCTCCTGGACTCGAAGAAGAAAGACTTCACTTTTGGCTAAGACATTCTAAAATGCAAAGAAATCTTACGAAGGCGCCGTGCCTCAACGAGTGAGATTAGAAGTATTTTTTGAGCTTTGTGGTTGGTCCGAAGGCTAATATCAGTTTGCACCACAAACTCGATCTTGTACTAAATCAATTCGTCGCCACTTTTGAATCTGCGACCAATGGATTAGCAGAGGAGCGTGTAGTCCACGAAGATACCTCCAATATAAGAATGGGAAGACAGGACAGCCTTGTTACATTTCAAAACGTTTATTGAACAGCCCGACTCCTGGGGTGCAGTTGTTTGTTGGTTTATGGTATGTGTGTTTGCATGAATGCTGGAGGAAGGGATTTTTGCATGAGTGTGTGCGCTGCTGTGGGTGTAGTTTCCCATGTTGTTGTTTTTGCATGTGGTATTGTTATCTTTTACGGGTGGTGACATAACACCCCCCGCCACACGCCCTTGCGGCGGCTTGTGGGGTATTATTTAGATGTAGATGACACGTGTTGCAACATTTAAATTTCTCATGCAAGTCGCTAAAAGCCTTGAATATACAAAATAATTGTAGTTAGGGGCGGAAGGTAAAGGATATAACGAAACAAAACAGTTTCTGGCGTCACTTGGTGGAAAAGCTTCATATTGAAATTGAAATGAAACCACTTGGCTTTTCTACATTAAAATAAATTTTTATTTACCACCTAGGTTTCGTCACGATATAACATCATCAAGATGATCATGATGACGTTATACCATAACGAAACCTAGGTAGTAAAAAAAAAAATTCTATGTGGAAAAGCCAAGTGGCTTAATTTCAATATTACGAAATGGATATTAACTGGGCTTGAAAAGGCAAGTCGGAGCGAGATAATGCACGTAAAACGATGACTGGGGGAGGTTGCGTGGGGGTGAATGGGGGAGGCAAAGAGTAGGGCTGAAAGTAGTGATAAAGTATTCGACTTGTACTCACATGCAACAGAGGGGTCGTTGCTGTGAAGCATTACGTCCATTTCTAGGATGGTGAGACTTTCCTTGGGTTTTTGGAAGAAACGAAGCCAAGAAATGTAGCGATGATTAGCCGGTGTGCGTTCAACATCTTAAATGGCAGACTAGCAATAATATGGTGGTAGAATATTGTTAGTGAAATTGGAGTAGTGATTAGATTCACAGGGAGACAGTTTTACAAAATGGGAAGAAGAATATTTGTGGGTGAAAATACTTTGGTCTTCTTAAACCCTGATGCGTCAATTACTCCCAACCCACCCGTAATACTCTGAATTCCCACCTCTGCATTGAAGTTTGTGTACCCGCAGGCGTGACATAGGATCCAAAAGGCTCTTTTGCAGGAATAAAGAAAGGTTTGAGAAACTGAAAGATGCTAATTTGTAATTCGACGCAGTGGACGGGTACAAAAAATTAGGGAGCTGAGGGCACTTATATGATTGGCTTTGGGATGTGCGCTTCACATTTCTTGTCTTGCAGAAGTAAATAGTGCGCACTTCGCGAGTATATTTGTCCTTGTTTCTCCTCCAAGATGTGGTGGATGAGGGCAGCGCTGTAACCGTTTGCGTTTGCGATCTGTACGATGAGTTCTCGATCGAAGGAATAAGGCGGAAGGTGCGGACGTTTGTGGATCTAGGAGCAGGAGATTGCTTTATCCTGGGAAGGGCGGCGTTCAGGAAACTGCGTGTATTGCGTGGTCGGTGCGAGAGAGTCTCTGGAAGATGCTGAAGAGTGCTGTTGCGTCGATTTAAGGTTTCATCTAAGAAATTTTAGGCGCAATTGTTCCAATTCCAAGTTGAGGTTTATAGCAGGATAGACAGAATCTCAAAAGGCAAGAAAAGTGGCAAAGGTAAAAGTGATGGTAAGTTCGAGCTTGTGTCTCACTCCGTTTAACTACCTTGCCTTTGTGTTCCATTTCGTACGCAGAATACACAGTCGACATTACGGCACTTGGAGATAATATTTGTATGGGGTTTCGCTGCACAATTCTGACACCAAGAAATACACGGAGATTTCTCACAGAAGCTAGTAAGTCATAGAGAGTTTGCGCGACTTGCCATAAACGATTAGTTTCTAACATTCAATTTAGTTTTTGGGACCCACCATAATACCGCAACGTCAACAAAAATTCTAGTAGTAGTAGCTTTTAGGGGAAGCGACCGACAGCTGAGGTCATTTGTGCCATTATGGATGGACAGGAAAGGATGAAGGATGGAGAGAAACCCGGCGTCGGAATTGGTCTACTCCGAATGTAGGTGTACCTTTAATTTATATATATATATATATATGCATGTATGTATATATATGTGTGTGTAAATATATATGTATATATATGCATGTATGTATATATATATGTATATATATGTGTGTGTATATATATACGAGGGTCATCCGGAAAGTAGTACCCGTTCGTGCCGCATGAAGTGCTGACGACGCGAGTAGCCGCTGGACGAGGTCAGATAGCTTCAGTGGCTTGTCTGCCTTCTCTGAGCCAAGTTGCGTGACGCTAGCATTGCCTGTGTTGTTTCTGTGATTGTTTACAATGTTTAAAAAAATTGAGAACGCCGCCAGTTGTGAAGTGAGGGCAGTGATTAAATTCCTCAATGCAAGAAACGTTCGCCCATGTGATATTCATCGCCAATTAAAGGAGGTGTATGGAGACAATGTAATGGACGAGTCGTCTGTTCGGCGGTGGTGTCGCAACTTCAACATGGGGAGGGGGAACACACACGACGATGAGCGTTCGGGGAGACCGTCTGTCATTACAGACCAACTGGTGAGCTCAGTTGACGAATTCGTGAGGAACGATCGGCGCGTCACAATTGATGACATCTGTGAGCATTTTCCCAATGTTTCTCGAACAATTGTTCATGAAATTGTTAAACACCATCTGCATTATGCAAAAATTTGTGCAAGATGGGTCCCTCGCGTATCTCAATGAGCTGGCGGCGAAGGACTATGCAGCAGGAATACAGAAACTTGTCACACGTTATGACAAATGCCTTAATTTGCTTGGAGATTATGTTGAGAAGTAGTTTAAAGTATCCTCTTTCAAATAAAATTTTTTATGTTTGTTAATATTTACTTTTGTGTCTTTATTTCTCGAACGGGTACTACTTTCCGGATGACCCTCGTACATGCATAGAAAAAGGTATATATACATGCATACAGATATATATATATATATATATATATATATATATATATATATATATATATATATATATATATATATATATATATATATATATATATACCTTTTCTGTGCAAATCTGTGCATAATGAATTTGTGTCTGTCCATATGTATTTATGTGTCTATGTGCATGTAATAATAAATTTTATGCCTGATATAATATGTATGCGACGATGGGTTAAATGGAAGAAGGGACCACTAGGTCTCAATTCCGCCCACATTAAGACCTCTACTTCTAATGATGTACGAAGCGATCCTCACTTACGTACTCCTCCGCTTTCTTCTCCTTTCTTCATTCCATTATTCTTGCCAGAATATTTTATGTAAGTATGGTTCGGCAGACGGAATGTTCTCAAGTGTAATGTCACATATAAAAACAGGAATAATTGTGATAAAATAATAACACGTCCATACGGGAATGAGACGGCAGTGGTTAAATGTGTCACAATCGGAAAGGAAGCTAAAATAAAGAAGGGAAGGATAATAGGATGAGTAAAGAAAGGAAAGAGTCGGTCATGATCGTCCTTGGTCTGCAATGCATATCGAGAAGGAGACTAACGAAATCAAGGAAAAGTCGAAGAGTATCGCGACTGGTGTCTGGAATGCCTACGCCGGAGAAGTGAGGGAGATGGAGCGGGAAGGAGAGGGGGAAAGATCGGAGGCGATGGAAACGTGATGCTGCAGGTGATTAACGAAACGTAGAACGAATAGACCGAGAAGTGGCCGTGGAATGGGTGAAGAGAAAAGTCGATGAAAAACACAAGACAGAGAGAGAGAGAGAAACTAACGGGGCACATCCAGAGTCACGACAGGTTACCAAATAATATCACCAAGGAATCTCAGAGAATAACATACGTGCAAAACTATTCGAGCCTTTTCCTAACAGCTCTTTTAAGAAAATATGTAAACAGTTTGCATGATAATTTCATTGATGTGTTATGTAAAATTGTATGTAACAGCTTAGTTTTGATTTTTTTTCTCGTTGATTTGGTAAACTGATGTTAATGAGATGGGGATTTTCTTTTTTTTGTGTGTTAGACATTGGTGTGTGGAAGTTTCCTTTAAGTGTATTGTTTTTGTTCTAACTGATTTTTTTATTATCTTTTGTGATATTGATTCATGTCATGATATGTCATGTTATTTTTTCCAAGGCAGTTTTGATTATAATACTTGGGACTAGTGGGCCACCTGAAATTGTCTTCTGCACAAGGAAGTCGTCATAATAATAATAATACATAGAGAGTTACCAAGGATAAAGTCGTGGTAATAGTTATTAGGAAGATGTTTATGCCATGGAAACACAGTTGTCAACCCTAAGGTGGGTTTAAGGAGTGATGGTAGAGCTCACCCAATAACACGCCCAAATCCACGCATCAGGTTAATAAGGGGGTTAGTCCTTCATCCCGTGTGCCGCTTATGTGGTTTCTGAGTAAGAACCGGTAGCTAAAAAATCAAGAAAAGATGAGGGTGTACAGAAGCGTGCCCGGGAATCGAGCCCGGGCCCTCCGGTAAGTAATCCAACGCCATTACTCGCTGGACTACGACACCCCCATTTATGCTGCATTGGCTGTAAATTAGCTGGCCTTGTGGGGGCAGTTGACTAGCGGGTGCAGTGTCAGTCGAGCTCCTGACTGTAGGGTCCCGAGTTTGAATCTGGGTGACGCCTTCGGACACATGCAAAATGCGATTTTCTGGCGAATCGAATTGCGTGGGAAACCACGGAAGAGTGGTGTGGAGGGGCAGAGGGCGCCACGGACGGAGTATCTGCGGGCGGTGAATATTCTCCACTTGGGTGGAGGATATTCGAGCGGCGGCATGCGAAGGGATACAGAACCCCCGAAGTTCCAGGGCAGTCGCCTTCGGGGGGGGTGGGACGAGACTCACCCCCCGTCCCCCGCTCCATTCGAAAGGAAGACATTCGGTAGCCGCAACCGAGGGAGGGAAACCGACCCCCGCCCCAGGGGAGAGGGGCACCCCCTTTTATGGCGTGGACACCAAGGGTGGAGACAGGTAGCCGAGGTGGCGGTGAATGCCGGACGGTAGCCGACGCTCATCTTGAGGGACCACCACCCCTCGTAACAACCCTCGAGGGAGGGCCGCTGCATGTCCTTGAAGCGACGGTTCCCCTCCCAACTAACCCTCCCAAGACAGCGCCCTCGGCGACTCGAAGAAGGCGGCCGAAGAGGGAACGACGGGACGAGCCCTCATGGGCCCACGTCATTCTGCCGTGCCCTGAGCTAAGGGTTTTGCTAGGGTGCAGGTCGTTTTCAGACGGTTGAGTGACCCTAGCACCATGAGTCCCCGGGCATTTTCACATACGTATACCCACGTATGTCATGATTTTAAAACAAAGCGTTGGCTATGATTAGAGGATTTCTTCTGCAAAACTCAACTACCTTCCCCGCGGTAATTCCTAGGTCGCAAATCCGTAGTAACTTGCCGCACCACCATCTGTCACGCGGCCTGTAATGATCAAGTTCGTAAGTTCATCTTTACTCGTAGTTTTCCATCACTCACCTGCTCTATGCTCAGTACGCTTCTTCCTACTTTTTGTTCAATGCTGTTGCCACCCCTCGCTGATTCCCTTCCCATCCTTTGCAGCATATATCTATTACTTCAGTAATATATATATATATATATATATATATATATATATATAATATTATATTCATTCCCCCAAAGGACCCTCACATGTCTAGACAGAAGTCTTGATGACAGAAACCCGAAGGTGACGGCCGTGCCGTCGAAGCGTCAACTAGATATGTGAATGTCCTTTCTCTGCGTTTCTGTAAGTAAAAGTTTTTATATATTGGCCTTAATACTGAAGATTGCGTATATATATATATATATACATATACACATGTATATAGATGTGTGCAAATATATATATATATATATATATATATATATATATATATATATAACTTAATTTTTCATTGGGGGCATTATTCGGGATTTTGCTCATTGCTGTTGGTAATGAAATAACAGCAGCGTTGGACGAAGCCGTTAGTAGCTATCTAAGGTTATTTGCTGACGACACGGTGATATACAGGGAAATAAGGAGCCAACTAGATCGCGAGCTACTCTCCAGAGACTTAGACAATATCTCGGAATGGTGCAATAAATGGGGATTAACACTTAATATAGATAAATGTGCAGTTTTGAAATTTTGGAATAAAGGAAGCGAGGATCAGGATATAAACTACAAAATAGAGGGTTCAGTATTGACTACGGCAAATCAAGTTAAATATTTGGGGGTTGTTCTAACACCACGCCTTTCATGGGGAGCACATATCAGGACAATATGCGGATCAGCTTTAAAGAAACTTGGCTTCATAAAACGGGTGGTGGGGAAATGTAATGAAAAAGTTAAAGAGAGGTGTTATTTTGCTCTAGTTAGACCTCATTTGGAATATGCCGCAAGTATTTGGGATCCGTGGGAGAAAATTTGGCAAAAAGAATTAGATAAAGTCCAGAGAAAATCCGCTAGATTCGTTAAAAATTGTTATGATAAAAACACAAGTGTGACAGGTCTCTTAGGGGATTTAGGCTGGGAACCACTTGAAGTGCGGAGAGAACAAGCGAGGCTTAGACTTTTAGGAAGGTTCAGAACAAACGAGTTTAAATATGACACTGAAGGAATTATAATGGCCCCACACTACTTAGGTAGATCAGACCACAAAGATAAACTAAGGGAGATAGATTCCAAGACAGATAGGTACAAATACTCATTCTTTCCCCGAACAATCAGTAATCATAATAGCAAGAAACCGAAGTCACTTTAGAAATATTAAAAACGTTGAATTTACAAGTCGGAACAAAATTAAACACTATAGAGATGTTAGGTATACTTTCAGGTGCATGTGTATGTTAGTTGGTAGTTTGAGTGTTTGCATGTGTGTGGGGTGTAAGTGTTCATGCATGAATTTATGCCAAGTTTTTTTTTTTTTGATATATGATTTTGTGGTTATTGCATGCGGTTTTTTTTCTTTTTCTTTTCTAAATTACGGGTGGTGTCCTAGCACCCCCCGCCACACGCCCTTGCGGCGGCTTGCGGGGTATTGAGTAGATGTAGATGTAGAAGCCGCCGCGGACTAGGGTAGTATGCGGCCAACGCGAGGAGTACTGGAAAATAGAATCTTGAGCACCCGTGAATGTTGACCGTTGAAGACTCATGGCGACAGAGAACTATACAAATGAAGATCGTAATAAATCTAACGTGTGCAGCTGGAAAACATGAGAGGACTTAAGGAAAAATTTCATTATTTGCTAAGTAAAACATTCCTTGCCTACGCGATAGTCTCAGATATGCTCACGACCTGTCTACCGCGCCTCTCTACGTTTTTCAAGACTAACATTTTTTCATAACACGCAGCCATAGCGCAAAAAGGGTGAGTTGCGCCAATGGTGTTCCCAAAAAGTATACAGTCACATTCCAAGTCCCTCCTAGACGGCACAGAGACAATTTTTGGCAAAACAATTCAATACAAATTGAATAAAAATTATGAAGAGAGAACTAGCAATGTCGAGAAATGGGAAATCATTAGCCAGTTTATTTCAAAACGATTTCATCGAACGCCCACGGAATGCATCGAAAAACTCCCCTCTGACACCTGCCGATCAACAGGGCAACTGAGCAGATCGCCAGCAGAATATCGAACTAATCTCCTGGACACAATTAAATAGAAGTCCGCGTTGAAAATGATTAGCATTGGTAATTCTATTCCTTTTATAGGAATGGTATTTTTTTAAAATCCCTAATTCAAGGAACGAAGAAGGCAATCCTTATATGAACAATATTAAAATGTGGCAATGGGGAAGAACCCAGTAATTTCAGCGTTATCTCATTCAAATCCATTTCATGAAAATTCCTCGATCATATAATTCACAAATCGATGAGATTTCAATATTCAGGATTGAAAGATGAAAGTTCAACTCAACCCCTTGCGGAAGAGTAAGTTCTGCTAGATACGATTGGCCTTTTTACGTGATTCTTTTATTTCTTCCTGATTACGCTTTGACTAGCGGCTGCGAAGCTAGCCCGAAATGCCAGGCACGTGCTAAAGGACTCCCCGGTGGCGGTTGATGCTGGAGGGCAGCCGTCGATGGCCGCAGCCCATCCGCACCATCCGTTACAGTCGCTTGGAAGATCCAGCCACCACCAGCCCGGAAATGCAAGAGCCGCCTTCTCGAGGCAACTTCGAATTCTTCCAGTGGCCCCCAAACAGCCCCCTCTCGCTGAGAGAGCGGGCTCAGGGTGCTCACTCAAAGTGCTCTCCACAAAGGACTTCAAGTAGGGATCGGGATACCACTGAAAAGTATTTGTTGTCTCCAGGATTGGAACCCACCCTTTCACCTCACCTTCTCTCGGCGGGAAGCCTGTACGTTAGCTACCGCATCATCCCGATCCAAACTTTTACCAATGTGCATCCAAGTATTAACCTGTGACGGTCGTGTTCGGGTACCACACATTAATACGTATGCACTCATACACATGGAAGAGTACGGTAGTACTATACATATAGTACGATATTTGAACCCGAATACTTGTAGGCAATGTGTCAGTGATGGCATCTGTCTCCCTTGCTGTATCTTCTTGATCAAATCTACCAATATGATTGGTGGCCATACACTCCGCAACGCACGAAAACTCAGGTGTCCTGTCTCATTCCAAAAGCTTCGCCTCTCCCCAAGAAGAATCAAGAGGAATTAGGCCTTAGAATTAGTCTTACTCCTCCACTCCACCCTTGCACTTCGTCCCTTTGCTCGTAGCAATTTTCAGCAAATCTGGTGGTGGGTTTTCTATGAACATTTTCCAATTCCCAGCACACTCAAGGACTCTTTATTCCAATGGGCCATACGGGATGGCAACTGTAGGATTAAAGATAGCAAAAGTCTCACCTGCCATCCACAGAGTCTAGGGAATAATTAATTCTACTCAAACACATGCACTTTCCCTCATCTCATGTGTTTTGTAGTCAAAATCCCTTCCCGAGTGACCGAATGGGAATCAATGAATACAGTGCTCGGTGCAGTATTGCTTGACATTCTTTGTCATTTCCAAGTTTCTCCTTCCATCATCTCTCTGTGGGGCAGGAGACGCCCCACGCCACCTCCTGCCTACAGCGGTGTGTCACATTACTACCCGTGTAGTTGGGGGCGAATACCATGTAATGGTGCAGTCCATGTAGAACATTCAGTCTATCTAATGGTGGAATTTCCCCTTATTACTTTTCAGTTCTGCATGACCTGCCTTGTTAGGATAGAAGCCCGTCGTATGATTGGTTTTGACTCATTTTTATTCCCCTTTTCGCATAGCAAACAACTAATTTATTCGGCGATTTAACCCTTGTTTCTAATGAATTTTTCCTCCAGAATGCAAAAATATGTGATATTTTTTATCAAATATTTTTCCCTTTTCCCTTCATCCCTCACATCCTCCCTTATCACTCACCCATCCCACGTGGTGCTCGCACCTCCTGCCGCACACCTTTTAGGTGGATCGCGGGGTATTTATGTCGATGTCCATTCCTTACTTAACATTTTCTCCGATGGATCCCAGATATATCCGCGAATTTCAAATATGATCTAAATATAACGGAGTGGTACCTCTCTCTTAAGTCTTTCATTACATCATCCTACAACCCGTCTACTCAATCCTAGTTTCTCACTGACAGACGCGCATATTATTCTGGCACGAGTTCCCCATTAAAGGTTCAATTTGTGCATGGGCCTTCCGTGCTGCTGATTGCGAGCCCCTCTCTGGTTTGAGCCGCGTACTCGCGGCTCATCGATGGACGCGTGAAACAGAAGGCGTTCTCGGGGGAGGGTGTCCCACGCCGACGCAGGTCCCAGCGGCGCCGTCCAATGGCAGAGCGAGCGGCACGCAATGTGCCCGGGCAATCGCCTTTTACAAGCGCACTAAAAAAGGGGCCGGTGGAGCTAATTCCGAAAGGTAAATGGCGGGGAGTGGCTTCATACTTGAGCGCGGCTGACAATAAATACTCAAGGCCCTCCAGGGGCAAGTCTCTTTTATCGCCAGCGATGGCTGTTTCGGCACCCCCATTGTGGCCGCCTCTCCCGTCCCCCGACACCCTCCCACACCCCTCTCTCATCAGGGATGGGCAGAGAGGGAAAGGGATTCCACGCAAAGCGAAGTGGACAGGGGCCGACTTGCAGTTGGAAGTGATACTCAAATATTATGTGCTCAATGAAATTTGTAGAACGTCGAAAATTTTCAAAAATTATGTAGTCGAAAATCCTTAGGGAGAGTTCGTGGGTCGTTCGAAAATTCCTCGGAAAATCCAAGAGATGGTTTCATCGTAGAATTTTAAAAGGTTTTCTTCAAGTAAGCCTCATTTGTTAATAGACTGCTGTTATAACTTTAGGTATATCCACCATGAGGTTTCATTTTAATAGTCGAATGAAGCATCGATCTTTTGTTTATTTAGAAAAATAAACAAAAATGAGTTTAATGAGGTGAATAAACACTTTCATTTAAAAGGCTCAAAACCTGTAAAGATCAAAGCCGAGTTGGACGAAGTTCATGGCATATCTATCTCCTTCTGTGTTTGCGACTGTTTGTAATTGAGTAAATGAGTTTAAACATCGCCGCGCATCCACAAATGATGAACATCGTTCGGGGCGTCCAGTGAAAGTGACGACTTACTCCGAAATGAGTTACAAAATCAACGACATGGCTTTGAGTGATCGTCGAATCAAAGGCTGCGAAATAGTTGAGTCCATAGGCACGCAACACAATGTACAGTGTTTTCAATTTTGCACGAACAATGGAGTGTGAAAAAACCTCGGCAATATGGGCGCGTGAGTCGGGTTTGCTCATTGGAGATTAAGCTTAATCGTGTCCGAAATCCTACTTCTTGGACGGCTTATTGAAGTTGGAGAAATTCTGGGAAAAGTGTATCGATCTGGCCAAAATCATTTGTTTTTCCATTTATTTCTAAGGACTTATTGAACGACCAAGGTAATGAAACCTTATCCACCGTGGACAAGCAATCAATATAGATGTACTCAAAATGACACTGGACGCGGAACGGCGCGGCGACCGTCGACGGAAAATAACCGAAGCGCAAGTCAAGGGATGGAAGGTTGGTTGCTGGGGGCTCTTCCCGGAGGACAAACGCCCGCATTCACGATAAGCAATGCGAGTCACTCTTTCAGACGGAACAGCCATCTAAAGAGCCCGTATGTCAGCAATGCCAACATTTTCTTTACCATTTGCCGTATCTGCCATCATTTTACCTTTTTTAACACAATTGTTTTTGCAGGCAACTCCTTAGGGTACGAACCGATGGATCCCGTGTCCACTCACAAGTGGAAAAAAACTCAAATGAACAATGTTCATTAATGTTCCCACTGACCCCAAAATTCTGCTCAATCTTATGATTGAGCAGATCAATCTTATAATGACCTGTTCCACGTGCTCAAGAACATATCACCTAACACTAACGTTTAATTTAGCATTACTAATTCATTAATTATTAATTCAAAACTAAACTCATTATGCTTTAGTTTTCTTGTTAATAATTCTTATTTCTCACTCAAAGCATTCAGAATGCATTAATTTTATTCTTTGATTAAAGAGTTTCAGTCTTCCACCATTCCCTTTCATCTGCAGTACTTTCTGGGCGATCGTCATTCGAGGACCCCTTCCTCGGCCGCCCTCTGCCCTTCTCGCCCGACACGTTTCTTTCCAAATTATCACCCTGGAAATTTCCTGTCTCATTACAAGACCCAAAAAAGAACATTTTCTTTTCTCCCTTATTCGATTGCGTTGCCTGTTTTCAATAACTTCTTTCAAACATTTCAGTTGTGTCTATGGTGATGTAATTGATGGAGAGCCACAGAATATTTTATCTTGAGCGCTGCAGGACTCAGCCCAGACGGACGGGTGCCATGCCCACTATTGCCATTTGCGATTTTTTGCTGCTTTTTTTGAATTGGCCTTCGTGGTCGTCATCTCTCCCGGTGCCGCCGCCGTCTTGGATGCAGCAGAAAAGAAGGCACATCGCAGGTGTTAGGATAAAGACCAGAAAAGTTAAGACGGCAATGACAACAGAGAAACAAGCACACGGGTTAAAGCCTAAGTTTTATTATTGGTTTATTTTTCTGTCTAAATTTATCATTCCTTTACATATTCCGTCCAGTCGCGATATGAGTTTCCCCAAAGTAAGTAAATACCTTATGATGCTTAAAAATTACGAAAGAAAATATTTAGTCTGCGTTCAGACGGTCTTTTTGGATGTATAACCTTAATTGGTGCCACCAAGAGCTGTTATCGCTTTGGGAGGGTATTGCAGAATACAGCTGATAAAAGTTTAATATCCAAAGATCAATAGCTAAGACTCGTACCTGAAAAAACTAGTGTAATAATGTATCAATTCCTGCAAAGCAAATTTGTCGAAGATGACTGTAACAAAATTGAGGGATCAAAAATGTTTACTGAAAAAACAGAGAGAGAAGGTCAAAGAGAGAGAGAGAACAGTTCCGTTATTTCTTGAAGTATTTATTCAGGTTAGATAAATCTAATATGCGGGGGTTTGCACAATATAAAGGTGACTGAACATTTGCCGAAATCGCTTGGGTTAATTATACCCGTAAAAGGTAATATTTAAAAGACATACGATTACATTCACGTGCATCAAGATTTTCTCATGACATCATCATTTTATGTCCTTCGGCATTTAACTCTGGATTTTAGAATGAATGAAGGTTCAAGGGAAGCATTTTGTTCCATCATTTCCTCACAGATGTCTCCGGTCATCAAGTGTGCACTGGAACAAAGAAGAGGCGGTCGTTCAATGTGTCGAATTCGGAGCGGACGCAGTCCAATTAGTTTTGACGCTTTACGACAAATGATTTCTGCTTATATTTTTAAAAGGCTTCGAAAGTAAAGGTATGTGGAAAATCAAAAACACATCCGAAAATGGGCACATCTGGTCGTGATATACTGGGAGTCGGACGGGAGATTGCGAAGAGCTGGAGCCTTGGCTCGCATTACCCACAAATCTAGAGACACTGAGTGGCTTGACGGGTTTAGGAGTGGCCTTCGGGAAGAAAAGACCCTTCGGGACCAAATCCATAACTTAATTCGCTTATTTTTGCCGAGAGACAATATTAGACCGCGTTATTTGACGAATTCAAGTCTTGAACAGTGTCGTCAGCGCTCATGACGGCGGCCATTTGGACAACGAGACATTTCGGAATAATTGACAAAAATAATGAAGAGTCCATGAAAGCCAACGTTTCGATTTTATCCTTCATTTGATATACGCGCGTCATACCAAGCTAGGCAAGGAGACTGTCTGATGCGGAAGAATCACCACAAAAACCAGCGTAGTCATCAACCCGAATATTTTGGAGAAGGGATGATTATGATAAGATAAATATATTAGGTACCCACCGTTGTAATCCACTGCGCTATCGTCACTTATCGCTCAATCCCGCAGCACTAAGATCCCCTCATCGGCAAGGGAGGAAAACCACCGTTGTAGGTATGCAGTTGGCAAGCCGGCTGGCATCCCTCCTCTGCCCTGGCTGCATTTCTCGCCGCGCGTGGGACTTACAAATCGCAACGAAGGGATGATTTGCTCGCAGGCAACTACGAGTCGACCGCAGCGCTCCCACCATTCGGGCGCCGCCAATTCCGCAGCTTGAATAACTATTGTCGCAATTGCTTATTGTCCCTGTTCAACAGTTGCAGAGACGCTTAAAGTGTTGTTTACTTTGTCGCTATTCCGATGTCCCACCCCATCGAGTGAACGTGAATGCAGCGTGCACCTTCGATCGTCTAGTGGTCAATTGTCTAGTGGTGGCATCCGAAAGAGACGGTAAGAAATCGGAGCGGAAGAGAGGTTGGCGGAGGGAGCACCCTCGCCATCGATACGAATCCCGAGGTCGGCATTCATGTCACGGTTGCGAAACGGAGCACCTAGTTGCCGCGGCATTCCTAATACATTTTCGTCGTCCGTTTGCAGATCGATTTAAGTGTACCTAATGACAAAAACCATCAGGAAAGCAAACTTTTACACTCGTTCTTTTACGCTAGCTCATTTAAAGCTTTCAATCTGCATCGACAGCGACACAAATATAGCCGACGCTATGCTGACCTCGCCTTATGTCAGTTTCGATATTTACCTATGTGTGCGGCATTGAAGAAGTGTTTGTTGTGGTGCGTGGTGTCAGGTTGCGCATTTTTAGGCAAAGCCAAAAGATGTAGGGGTGCTGGATTTGTGCCCATAATAAAAACCAACTTAAACGGAGTATTAGTGAATAAAGAAATGAGCGATGGATAAGACGATTCCAAATCATTTTCATATTCTCTGCGCATAGATCTGAATGGTTTTCGATTTTTAATTTAACCATCCGAGTAATGTTTGGGAAGATGAACGTGTGTGAATGCATTGTCATTTGAACTGCTCTCGCAATTACTCTGCCATTGCCATTACTGTTTTCTTTGCTAGTATGGCGCTCACAATTGTATGAGATCCCTACGTTGGATATATACGTTTATTCCATGATTTCCTTTTATATTTCCAAGAACACTAATGTTTCACCTTTCTGGTTACGCTTATTCGTTCCCAAATAAAGTATTCTAACTGTGGTAGCGCAGTTGTAGTCCGGTTGTAGCACTGTGCACTGACAGCCGAATAATTCCCACATATCAGAATTGAACGGGCACAATAGATTCCTCTCAGCTTTCTTTGGAACCTTGGGCTACGTATTTGCCCTCTCTCTCTCTCCAGATCTCAAAGGCACATGCTACCAAGAGAATAGTAACTACGCCGTAAAAGGTTGCATGGATTTATACCCTTACAATTTTAAAAACCTTTAGTAGCCTAGTTTGTGGATATTATTTTTACATAATTTTAATTTACTAATTACCTTACAATCGGCTCGTCTCGTGTGTGAAGAGAGGTATTTTGAACTTAGACATTGTATGTAATGAAACTTGATATTATTCCATCGTTGGTTGAATTATTTAACTTCTCCATTAATATTTGACATGTAAGCAATATTTAGTAATATATTTGAGTCCGGTGAGAATCACTTTGTCAAACACCCTGAAAATAGTTTGAAGGGTACCACGTGCACGTTCCAATAGACTTCACAATTCATCAACCTGTTACGAGTCGCTATTAGTACCGTATTCACTTTCACAAAAGAGAAACATAATTCCTTTTCTCGTTGTGAAGATCAAATAATTTCTTTGATAAAACAAATACCTCATAACCAAATTTCGACTAATGAATGGCTAAAAAAACACATGGGCGTAAAGAAAGAGTTTTCAACGTGAACCAACGAATCAAAAATCTCCAGGAATGTTTGCCAAGATGCGCGATTCATTAGAAATAGGTGCGGTCACCTCTTTTGGGAAAGTGTCACCAGCCGTAATAAGATATCTGAAAATGGAATCCTACAACACCACCACCGCTTAGCTGGCTCACGTCGGCGGGACGAAAGCAATGCCCTACTATAAAATTAACGGCTTCCTTTTTGTCAATTTACAGTACATTTTTGGGTAATCACACTGTTATTGTAACAATTGATTCAATATAGACATTATTAATTTTATGATGGACAACTCTTTTCAAAATTATTTCTGACGTGAGAATGGGGACCAGATGACATATCATTCAATGAAAGGGTGGCAATTTATGCGAATGGTGGTGGCAAAATTCATCAGGCGTAATTAAATTCGTGGACGTTGATTTTAAAGATTTGAGAAAGCATGAAACCCCTCTGAAATATCACATTTCAAATCTATAAAGGTAAAACAATTCCAAGCAATTTTAGAGCACGGTAAGGTAATTTAGTAGATCACGTAAGTAGACTAGTACTCGTAGTAGTAGAGCAGGGTAAGTTAACCTTTTATGGTAATTGAATCGCGTTCCTGTTTTAAAACGATTCACAGTGGTCATGCTGGCGAGGGCCCTGGTTAGCACAATGCTTCAATAAATCATGGTGAACCTATGTCTTTTAGGGAAAAATGACATCTTAAACCTATCTGTTCTACACTCAATCTCTCTAATTTTATTGAGATGATCTCTCCTACCGTAGAATGATGGTGGTAATAATACATTTTCAACATTATTGCTAAAGAGACATCCTTCCAATTTATGCAAGTAATTCAAACTGTATTTCAATTTAACCTATGACTAACTTTGCTATTGTCTATAAAATATATTCAGAATACAGGAATATTGAGGGTAATACACGAGTTTAGCGAAAGATGAAAGAAAAAATAGTTGTTCGAGAGTAGGGCTTCCGGGCGGGAATTCCTTCCCGCCGTTCTCGGGAATGTTTTCGCTTTCCCGTTCCCGAATCCCGAGAAAAGTTGGTCGGAAAATCGGGAAAATCGACTTATTGAACCGACCAACACCCATTGTGGGAAATAAACGTTCCATGAGGTATCAATTAGATCTTTTCTCTATTTGCCGCCATCAAAAGTTACAATGTTACACTCCTACCAGATGTGCATGCGCGATACCAGAATTAGATATCACATGGCCAGCTAATTTTAGCCCGTGCAAATCGAGCACATTTGATCATTGAGAACAGCAAACAATTTATATTTACACACGGAAATATTTATTTTCACAACCCAGGATTTGACTACAAAGTCATCGTCAGGTGAACTACCTTAGATTTCCTTGGTTCACCTTAAGAAGTTTTTACCTCTTATTTTTTTTGTAATTTCTGATTTTATCTACTCAGTTTTCCGTTGACCTTATACAAATAGGAGTGTCTGGAAAGCTCTGAAAGACTGCACCGGGGCCAGGAAACCCGGTTGCCCAACCGTCTCTACTGCTTTTCTGTTTATAAGAATTTGCTATCACAGCCAGTATTACAGATGATAAACGAAAATTAAATAAAAGAGATTATTTCGGGAATCCTCGGGAAATGCGAGTTCCCGTTGTCGATTCCCGAAGGTTACAAACTGTCGGAAATTTGGAAACCCTATCGGAGAGTATCCAGGAAAGATGTAAGTAAGGCGTAACGAGCCCGCCTGAGTTTGCAGATGTGAGCACGAATTCACTTGGAACGCCGCATCACACCTTCAAGTCAGAGAAGGCGTTCACTGCGTGCATTCGCCAAGGCAGCATTCATTGCGATCTCTCCCGTCTGGAAGAGATCCCCCATTGCTCAATCATCAATGCCCCTCCCTTCCACGCCCATCCCCTGCGCAGCACCACTTCCAGGGCCATCCCCGGCATCACCCTCCCTCTCCTCCCCCACCCCACGACATAAGTGCTCGCGACCCCTCGCTAATCCACTCCTCCTACACTCCTCGGTGCACCGAAACCTGGGTCGAATTTTAAGTGACTCAAACAATACAATTTCAGTTTGGAAATTCACAAAAAGTGACGAACGAGAGCATTTTAAGTACCTCAGAGTATATCCTTTAAAAATTTTAAAATTAAAAAGTATTATTATTAATTATGTGAACGCCGAAAAAGAACTTTTCGGACGATTCGGAGATGGGTCCGGAGGACTTTGGACGCGAAGTACGTACGAGGTCTGTCCAATAAATACACGAACTGAAGCCATAAAAACTTGTTTGCAAAATTTAGTCTACATCGATTTTTTTGTCCCCTTCAAACTACTCGTCTCCATTCGTTGCTATGCACTTATTGCATCTTCTTTTCCACTGTTTATTAAAGCACCCTTTGCAGTCCTCGGCGGCTAGGCTTTTTAGTTTTCTCGTCACGAGTCAAGTGAAAACAGTAGTAGTTCCAACACTTCGGAAAGCTTAGCGCATGAGTTTGATGGTGAATTTACCGCACACCCAGTAGGGATACGATATATCGAAATGCCTTAGAATGCTGGTAATTTTGAAAGGTATGTATGGATATAGTATATTCCGGCGATCCCAAATATATAATTATTCATGCAAAATCGGCAAAAGAGAAATGGGCTGGGGAGGAACGAAATCTAAAAATCACAGCAGCTGCACTATTGAAAACACTGAAGATGTCAATGCGTGCGTCATTCAGACAATCACATTAGAAAGTCACCCAATAAAAGCCAAAAGCGATCCCAAATCGGATCTTTCGGACGTTTCCTTTCCCCTCCTACCCAACTCCATCGCTCTCACGCTCACATTAAAAGCATACATTTCATTAATAGTCGTTCTCCTTAAATTTTAATGCTTCTCTTAGATGAGGCGTTATAAAATCCCTTCACTTCCTCATCGCATCAACAGTGTTACGAGAAGCTCTTAGGTACTGAACAACGTATTACGTATAGCATATGAAAATGGTATAATTGAAGGGGTTGCATAACCATTAAGATTGGATAACCGGGCAAGGCAAGTGGATCTAAAACTCTGCTCCATTCCTAAAAGGCCCACCTCGCACAAAACTAGAAATTATCCTCTAAAATGTGCATTAAAATAGCGCAATCTTCGAATCGATTTACCCATTCTCCATTGGCGAACCGCCCTGCATCCCTTCATTCCACCCAGGATGCCTGTCAAAGGTCCCGCTGGCCCTACGGTGACTGCCAAGGGTCCTCCCTCCCCCACCACACCCTTCAACAATCGACTGCCGCTCAACATGCACGGCGCGCACTTTGTTCCTGCCTTCTCTCCTCTCCTTGCATTTCCCACCCTCTTCTACGTAATGCACATCCTTCACGGGCGAATTGCCACCCCCCACCCCAAGCTCTAGTTTTGGTCTCAAACTTGTACATTGCCATTATTTTACAAGACTCGCATTAACTCGTCATTTTCTCATTGATTCTCATCGGAAATTCTTCTCACTGATTTTTCTATGGACTGCGCAATTAATGCAATCTCTTGGCTGACGGGCAAATCAAAGATTGATCGTTCGCCAATCTGAGTTTATTGATACTCCAAATCCACATCCCATTCCTTCCGACGCCTAAATAGCGCCAATACTTCCGCGAATACCTGAACGGATGAGAGTGCCCATCACCGTTACACACTGCCCAGCACCGCCCTTCCCGGCTCCGCCACACGCACTCGAGCGGTGCATTAATCCCACCTCCGTACAAAAACACTCTCGCGCTACAGCACATGACGCCCTGAAAAAACTGCCCAAACATCAACTCTTCCCCACACCTCCCGCTACACTCCAAGGCCATCCCCAATGAACATCTCAACATAACCACCCCTCATTTCCCGACACGAACAAAATTTGTGATATTACACCCCTTCTTAAGTACCAAGGGCTCACTTCACCCCTCATTGCAAAGGGCCCCTCGGAGTCCTTCCACCGACCCCCAAACTCGGGTGGTACCACGAGGCCCACGACACCACCACCCACCCGCTCCCCTCCATGCAGCCGCCCTCGCCGCAAGAGCCGCCATCTCCTCCGCCCCACAGACTCGTGTTCTGCGGCCAGCAGGCAGTCCTCTCCAAGCCAGCTGCAAAGATGTTGTCTACCAATCTGACGTGCAACTTCTGTCCCTTCTCTGGTGACCCAACCTCTTTGTCCAAATAGCACAATCACCATCACTCCACCAAATCCGCCGCCTTCACCCACTACCCTATTTCAGAACACACCCCCTTCCAGAGACAATACTTCGGCAGTAGCGTTCACATTTAAATAAATATATTAGACATCCTCCCATCATCTGTAGGCAGCATCCAAGCGAGAAATCTTAGAGACAGCTTGCCCGAAGCGGGCAAGCTGTCTAAGCAGTTTTAACGTTTTTCGATGTTTAAACTAACCGTGTGTTCGTCCTTTGCTAAAACTTTATCCCTTTTCCCAACATCCGTGTTACGATAATGGTATCACCACGCCACCGATTGTATGTAGAACCAACATTTTACGTTTCAAGATCGAAGAACCAACATTTACTTCTTCCTTCGAGGAAATAACATCTTCCCATGCGAACGAACTCATACGGTCTTCTCATTTGTTCGAGCAAGTAAATAAACGTTTTTATGGTTAATATGTACAATTTCTAAGAGTAGTCAATATTAATTATATATATATATATGTGTATTATATATATATAATATATATATATTATATATATAATATATATATATTATATATATATATATATATATATATATATATATATATATATATATATATATATATATATATATATATATATATATATATATATATATATATATCACTGCTACATATTCACAATAACAATGAACGATTGTGCTTTTCACATCCGACATGAAATGAACACGACGAATCTCGTGGAATCTATTTTACGGCGTGGGCAAGGGGAGGGGAGGAACCCGTTCTTATGGTGCGGGAACGGATGAAGGGTGGGTGGAGGAGAGGGAGGGGGAGATACGACAACATTGGCGCAATTCCAGGGCGACAATTTAAAGGCGTCTGGAGCATGTAACGGAACTTTAATTTCGAAATAATGCAAGCACGCACACTCGATTCTCTCCTCGGGGTCTTTCAAGTGCACTTCTGTGCATGCTGGAAGATAATGCGATCCGCCCGCAAATCGAAGGCGTGCGCGGGAATCCGCCTCCCTCCGGCGATACTACTTGGCAAACAACTGAGGGCACCTATCGAACAAGAATGGAATGGAAGGGCATTCAGCACTTGAAATTTATGTCGCTCTCATTACATAATGGCTTCATTTATGCATAAGTATGCTATTGCAGAAAATAAAGAGTAAGACGAGCATTGTATTACGGAGGTGTGCATTAGGTCTCCGATGGAAAAGGAAATGTATTCTATACTGGCACTTAACCAAGATTATTATCTATGTTTTCGCAAATATTAAACCCTTTTAGTATGAATCAGATATATGTCATGGCAAATTCAAGTTTTACAATCATTGGGCCTAAGACACACACACACACACACAAATTATCAAGGAATTACATTGACCCTCTGCGTAAACGGCAGTTGGTTGATCAATGGAAAATCTACTGGCGGCAGCAGGTTGCGGTTCCTGATAGTTTTACCCTCTCAGTGAAGAAGAGGTTGCCCTGAAAATTATTCTTCCACTATTGGAGTTTTAATTGGTATATTAAATGCAAAATTATTTCAGTCCTGCTATGCAATATGAGAAAATATGAGGGCACTAACATATGTTTCCGTCAGCTCATTGAAACAACATCCCCGAGTTGGTGTTTCTGGAGGAGAGCGGAGGAGAGGGCGGGCGTCGTTCGACCATGTCACGGCGGGGTCAAGTCCCCCGCGACAATCTACGCCTACATGGGAAAAGCATTCCCTCCCGGGTCTTTGGTAGGGAATGATTCCACTCCACGCATGCAAAGTCAATATCATTAAGATTTTTAATACACCATGGCCACCGATAAAAATGCTACATGATTCAAATTATTATAAATTATTATTTATGATAAACTGTTCTACCAGCTCTAGTTTTTGCCCACCTATTTTAATTTTAAGGTAACCCTTTTTCATTCTGGAAAATCGCATAACTTTGTTTTATTTATATTAATTCTCATCCCATATCTATAGCACGAAGTTTCCAAATCACTCAGAAATGCTTGAAACCCCTCGGCTGACTGTCAAACTAGAGCTTGGTCATTATCAAACCTAACTGATTTTACGAATACCCCTCCTACTTACATTTCTACCTCCAGTTCTTCCCATGCCTCTTTAATCATTTCCTCTGCATATCCGATAATAGGCAACCCTGCCTTACACCCCTTCCTAACACTGCCCATTCTGACTCCCCGTTTCCCACCCGCACCTGAGCAGTCTGAGACATGTATAGGTTGCGGATTAGCCTCCTTTCCCTCCAATCTATTCCTATTTTCTGCAATATACTCATAAGTTTTACCCAATTCACTCTATCAAACGCTTTTTCGAAATCTACGAAACAGGCAAATACCTCCTGGTTGTATTCTATATTCCTCTCGATTAATAATCTCATTACTGCAATGGCATCACGCGTACCTCTCCCCTTCCTAAACCCAAACTGGTCATCCCCTAAGTAATCATTTGCCCTACTCTTTATCCTTTTGTTTATGATCCTGAGAACAACTTTAGCTGCGTGTGATATCAAACTTATTGTCCTGTAGTCCTCACATGATAAGGCCTTTACTTTTTTCGGAATAGGAACTAAAACTGATCTCACAAAGTCTTCCGGCCAGATTCCTTCCTCATAGGTACTACGAATGAGCCCATATAGCCTCTTCCAACCACATTTTCCTGAACATTTCAGTAGTTCTGAAGGAATGTCATCCACCCCAAGGCCTTATTTAGTTTCATCTCCCTTAATGCCCTTCCTATCTCATCGTCGAGTATGCCTGGACCTAAGCTATCTTCATCTGTGTCATTTTCTTTGTCTTTGCCTAACCTTGTTGGCCTAAGTTCGTTACCATGCAGTGCTTTTACATATTTCTTGGATCTTTTCTGCGTCAGCTATCATCTTACCCGCCTTATCTCTAACTGTTGGCACAGATCTTCCCTTCTTATCTCTTGATATCGATTTGACCTTGCTGTACAGCGCACCAATTTCACCCTTCCTCTGCAAACTTTCAACATCCTCGCACTGTGTCTTCCATTATGCTTCTTTTGCTTTATTTGCCATCCACCTCAAATTATTATTTAATTCTTTGTACTTCTTTATGCCTAACTCTGCGATTGCATTCTTCCATTTCATTCTCTCGTCTATCTTTCTGATCATCTCATCCGTGATCCATGATTTTCTTGTCCTTTTCCCAATAACGGTTCCTATAGTTTATTTTGCGGCTGTCGATATCCTTCTTTTAATACACTTCAATTTTTCCTTGATAGTACTAAGCTATTTACCCTCATCCATAATTTTCTCTACAGCTTATTGATATTCCTTCATTGTCAATGCATTTAATGCTTCTACGTTCCATTTCCTAATCCGCCGCCCCTGCCTTATCTTTTTGAAACGGACGCTACATTTCACAACAACTAAATTGTGGCCAGAGTTTGTATTCGCTCCCGGGAAACTGTGCGAATTTATCACGCTGTTCCTAAACCTGTGTCTAACAATAATATAATCTAACTGATGCCTTTCTGAGTCACCTGGCATTTTCCATGTATACCTGCGTCGTTTGTGGTGTCTAAACCAAGTGTTGGTGATGACTAACCCCTGTCTCATACAGAACTCAACTGCTTTCCCGCGAGCATTCCTCGTGCCTAAACCGTAGTCCCCGACCTCGTCACCATCTCTTCCTTCGCCTACCGTCGCATTCCAATCCCCCGTCACTATCAAATGTTTCCCTGCGGGTACACACGCGATTGTCCTCTAACTGATCGTATATCCTATCGACCTCTTCTTCCTTACCGGCTCGGTGGCATGTATACCTGAATAATAACTAAGTTCGTCGGTTCTGCTTTTATCTCTACCAGTAATATTCTATCCGTTGCTTGTTTTATATTGACTACGCTTCTTCATTTAATACTATGGGAACCGCTCGTTGGCTCTCGTCCCCACCGCTGTATATTATTCTATACTCATCACTCCAGTAATCCCCGCTATCCTTCCATCTCACCTGGCAAAGACCTAAAATATCTATATTTCCTCTTTCCATCTCTCGCGAAATATTCTCTAATTTTCCTGTCCTCAACATTTTCCTTACATTCCAAGTTCCTATTCTAACTAATGTGGTCTTCTTCCCTTGAGTCTTCTGTTCTGCTGCTGCTGGTTTTCCCTTTCAAGGGTTTCGTGAGATTGCGACCGCGGAAGCCTTGCCTCCCCCGCTGCCGGGCAGGACACACGGCCGATTGGGCCGAGCCCCGTAGTTTGCTAGGACTCATATTCTGTGCAGTATCCATCATTCAAATCTTGGGAATGATAATTGAGGTGGTTTCCCATTGCCTTCCTCAATAGTTTTTTAACGTGACACCATCACTCAATCTCCTCCCCACTGCGGTCAGACGCCTTAATAAACTACTGGGCTCGCGTTTAAAGGCATCGCAAAAGAGACCCGCTTTCCAATTGCGAAATTAGCCGCAATTTAACCTATGGTCTGCCATTGATTTCCGACCAATTCACCAAAAGTATTTTAAGTGCCCCACTAGCTTCACCATGACAACACTTCACAAATCTAGCTCCACTACGCTGCGCCTATCCAATTGGTCAATCAATCCAACTTCATAAGGATTCCATTATATACTAACAGAATATTCTAAATTATGCCTAACCAGCGAAATACAACAAATCTCTTTGTCCTTTACATTACATCTACATCTACATCTACTCAATACCCCGCAAGCCGCCGCAAGGGCGTGTGGCGGGGGGTGCTAGGACACCACCCATAATTTAGAAAAGAAAAATAAAAAAGAAAAAAAATAAAAAAAAAAAATCGCATGCAATAACAACAAAATCATATATAAAAAAAAAAAAAAAAAAACATGGCATACATTCATGCATGAACACTTACACCCCACACACATGCAAACACTCAAACTACCAACTAACATACACATGCACCTGAAAGTATACCTAACATCTCTATAGTGTTTAATTTTGTTCCGACTTGTAAATTCAAAGTTTTTAATATTTCTAAAGTGACTTCGGTTTCTTGCTATTATGATTACTGATTGTTCGGGGAAAGAATGAGTATTTGTACCTATCTGTCTTGGAATCTATCTCCCTTAGTTTATCTTTGTGGTCTGATCTACCTAAGTAGTGTGGGGCCATTATAATTCCTTCAGTGTCATATTTAAACTCGTTTGTTCTGAACCTTTCTAAAAGTCTAAGCCTCGCTT
The DNA here is from genome assembly GCF_022747635.1 of Hetaerina americana. Taxonomy (NCBI): domain Eukaryota; kingdom Metazoa; phylum Arthropoda; class Insecta; order Odonata; family Calopterygidae; genus Hetaerina; species Hetaerina americana. The sequence continues at coordinate 94,697,812 of NW_027287095.1, read as the reverse complement.
GTTCTCTCCGCACTTCAAGTGGTTCCCAGCCTAAATCCCCTAAGAGACCTGTCACACTTGTGTTTTTATCATAACAATTTTTAACGAATCTAGCGGATTTTCTCTGGACTTTATCGCATTACATTCATTACATTCAGCAAGTTCATTCATTACATTACATTCAGCAAGTACTCTTAATTTTTTGTTAGCTTGTCCACATATTCCCCGTGTGTTTCTCCAAGGAGAGATGTTGAGTGAGGGTAACGTCTAGGTATTTAATTGAGTCTACGCATTCCATTTCGGCGTTCCCAATGCAGTAGGCGTTCGGGAGGGAATTGTTCTTTTTCCAAAATATTTTAGATGCCTCATTAGGTTCATCACGACAGCAACACTTAACAAATCTAGCTCCACTTCGCTGCACGCCATCTAATTCGTCACTCAATCCAACTTCATGGGTATCCCATATACTAGCAGCAGATTCTGAAAGAGGTCTAATTTGAGAAAGATAGCATTGCTCTTTTGAACCCTCGTCACATTTCCCCTGCACCATTCTGATTAATCCTAATCCGTCGAGGGGTGGAGATGGTTGGGGCGAGGTGGGGGGTGGGAATGGGGTAGAAACGGAAGAGTCGCCGGAACATGACAAATCCATTGCCTCTCATCAGTTTCCCGTTTCCTCCGCAGCGGCGGCGGTGCATGCGTGGCGTCGTGGATCCCGCAAGGCGCCTTACGATGGTGGTTGGGGGGCGGGAGGCGATCGAGGGGGGCTCTTTGAACTCGTGGGTCCTGATGCGAACGAAGACTGGTTCCCGATCCGCGTGAGCCGAGAGGACACAGAGCGGCCAACCGACTTTTATTGCATTCTTGGAGAAAACTTTCCACGAGGTGAACTGGAACACAAAGCTAGGCATTCGAAGAGGAGATGGTGACGAATTAACAGCGACGGCAGATTGATTGATGTACTGCCGGCATAGACGGCAATTATTAGATGGGGAGAAAGCAGAGAACAAGAATCAAAATTAAAAAAAAAGAAATCAAAGCCTGAATGCTTGCTTATTACCGTCCGTTCGTATTTAATGTACGCATTAAAGCGGCCATTGTCACGGAATCGATCAACTGCGGGAAGGCGCAGAACTACGCGGTCAAAGGGACAGTGTCTCGCGATTGGAGGACGAGGTAGCACACAGAACAAAATATATATATATATATATACATATATATATATATATACATACATATATATATACATATATATATACATACATACATATATAAATATACATATATATATATATATATATATATATATATATATAGTATATATATACATACATATATATACATATATATACATACTTATATATATATATATATATAATACTAATTGTCTGGGACCAAATGTGCCCCGGAATATTTTCAGAACAATAGATAGGATCCGTCGACATGACACAAAAACTATCTGCACTAGATAAATCTTCGAGAAATAAAATCTGCTAATGAATATGACTTATATGAAAAAACATCTTTAAAAAGAAAAATTGTACTGCATGGGTAGGAGAAAAATAAAATATTTTTTCGGTCAAAATAGGCGAAATTTGGTAAAAATTAATTTCCAAAATGAGTATCCTATAAAAATGGAAAAATTCCGTTTGTATTTTATTTATCATTTTTTTTTTGGATTTTCTACCAATCCGAGGCTGTATTTAATGTTCACACGATCTGAAATTCATGGCATTAACTGGGAAAATAGGCAAAAGTAGAGACGATGGAGGAAATACATCGATGAAAGGCGTTCGTCGGAGACAAAGACAATGATTAAGGGCATAACATTGAAGTGTTATAATATATCGCTTACTCTATGCGTAGAGTATACATTATTCCATATCTCACTGTCAGAGATAATTTAAAAAAATGCAATTACCTAAGAATAATGATGAAATATTTACCATACATGATTACCAACACGAGCCCAGCATACAAAAATACAGATTTAATAAAGAGAAATATTTTAAACAAATTAAATCAATCTAAAACAAAACGGAACGCATCATTCCAGGAAAAGTTCATGCATATAAATGCTGGTTTGGTAAAGAGGAAACAAATTATTATTGTGTTTAATGCTGACCATGTTACATAATAGACGTTTTTCACTGAGTACTGATTCAGGGTATCTTTACAGAGAAAAAAAGACGGCCTGAAACTGATACTTGCCAGCATGGAGAAGGGGGGGGGGAAACTTCGACATCTGATTAAAAAAAGAACGTAACCTTGGAAAAGAAAAAAGAAGAAAATGGCCAGCAGTCGAAGTAGGGCACGGATGAGACTTCACCTCAGCCTGCAGGGCGTCACGAGGGCGGGTGGCAGGGGGCTTATTCCGGAACGGCGCAATGGTTTTGCTGATCAGACGGAGAGATCGGCGGGAGAGGAAAGTGAGAGACCTCTTGCCGGCCCTTGCGCACTGGGCAAAGAGAACCGGCCGAACGACCATCGCCCCCTGGACCAAGAACCCTTGCAAGTCTCGACGAGGGGCACACCCACTGACGAGCAGCCCCTCAATCAATGCTCGAATTAACATCATCCAACAAATCAAAAGATGAATTAATTCATCTTTTTCTTAATACATTGCCAATTTACTCACACGTACATGTAAGAAATAGAGTCGCGCCGAGAGCGTCATTTACACCTATAAAATAATATATATATATATATATATATATATATATATATATATATATATATGTGTGTGTGTGTGTGTGTGTGTGTGTGTGTGTGTCACGGTAGTCCAGGGGGTAGAGCGTTGGACTGCTGACAGGAAGGTCCTGGGTTCGATTCCCGGGCAAGACACACTGCATACCTTCAGATCTACCAAGCTATGTGATTTTTCGGGTACCAGGTCATCCTGGGTAACCATAACCGTCACAGGGAAAGGAACTGGACCCCTACCCTGATGTGTGAATTTAACACACCGTCGGGCTTAGTACTGGGTGATCTCTACCATCACCTACCAAACCGACCTTCGGGTTGATTACTGTGTTTATGGTTTATATATATACCTTGATCAAAAATTTCCCGGAATTTATTCAGAAAATTAAAAATACAAGTTTATTCATCTAAATCTATATTGTCCCCTTCAAAGTAATCCCCATCGACTGCAACACACTTATGCCAGCGCTTGATCCAATCCTCGAAACATTTTTTATATTCGGTTTTCGGTATGTCCATCAGTGCTTCCTGCGATTTTTCCATTACTTCCTCTCGGCTGCTAAAACGCGTTCCCCGTAATGGTTTTTTAACTCGATTGAACAGAAAGAAGTCACAGGGAGCCAAATCAGGTGAATTCGGTGGCTGTTGGATGGTATTTGTTGCATTTTTCGTCAAAAAATTACGAATAATGATAGCACTGTGCGACGGTGCGTTATCATGGTGCAAAATCCACGAGTTTTCTGCCCACATTTCTGGTCTCTTTCGGCGAATTGCTTCACGCAAACGTCTCATAACGCCCAAATAATACTCTTTGTTTACTGTCTGGCCTTCTGGCAAAAATTCATGATGCACTACACCGTTGTAATCCATGAAAACCGTCAGCATTGCCTTCTTTTTTGACTGAAAACGACGTGGTTTTTTTGGTCTCGGCTCATTTGGTGAACGCCATTCACTTGCCTGATGTCTGGATTGCGTGTCGTACTCATAAACCCACGTCTCGTCTCCAGTAATGATCCTTTTGATGAATGTGGGATCGGATTCAGCCTCGCAAATCATGTCTTTTGCGACGTCAACACGGTCTCTTTTTTGCATGAAATTGAGGTCTTTTGGCACCAACTTTGCTGCTACACGACGGAAACCCAAATCATTAACCACAATGTCTTGGGCGGATCCATAGGCAATGTTCAAGTCCTCCGCTATTTCTCTGATGGTTAATTTGCGGTTATTGACCAACATTTCTTTTACTTTATCAATTTTTTCACCGACTTTCGATGTCGATGGTCTGCCACTGCGTTCATCATCTTCGATTGACTCACGACCACTTCTGAACCGCTCGTGCCACTGGTAAACGACCGTTTTTTTTAGAGAATCGTTGCCGAAACACTTTTCCAACATTTCCAACGTCCGTGCGCCACTAAATCCGTTTTTTACGCAAAATTTAATACAAGTTCGTTGTTGCAAATTTAAATCCATTTCTGAAATTGTAAAAAATCGCCAACACACACAGAGATAGATGTACTCTTGGCTACGTAACTTTTGCAAATGTCAAGTTATGACACTAAGATTTAAAGGGAATATCAACAACAGATGTACCAATTTAACAAAAAAAACAGAACTCAAATCGGAACGATGGGAGCGCCACACGGTGGTTATTCCGGGAACTTTTTGATCAAGGTAGTATATATATATATATATACATATATAGATAAATAATTAAGCCATGCGAGACTCAAACATTTGTGAAAGGTAAATACGCACCCCTCGTCAAACCTACGTCATATCCTGCTACGAAAAAGAAGGCGAGTAATAGGAAAAAAAGTGCTTCAGATTCTATTTGCGGAATGGCTTTACGCCCAATCAAAATACGTGTCACCAGATCCATCATTCTTTGTCAGAGGTTAAAGAAATAGGTTTTCCAGAATTTACTAAGAAAACACAAAACACCAAAATGAAAGATGAGTTATACTTAGACTTATAAACCTATTGCATCACCAGTCACGCGAGTACATTCCATTCACAAAAGATTCATTCAAGAGCCGACATGTTTCAACTAAGTGATTGCGAAGGCGAGGCATATCATAATCCATGTTCGAAATATGTTCACTAGCAATGGTGAACAATGGTGAGAACATGAAGAAAAATTTGGAAAAAATATTAAATGAAGCATAAAAAGGGCTACAAATGTGCAATTGGCCCTGGGCACATCGTAAAGTGCATTGGAAATGCGAGGAAAGAGAGACAGTAAATAGATTCAACATACTGAATCAATTTTTCGAGAGCGTCTGAACTATAAAAACTGAGACGCCAAACGAACCCCCTCAAACAACTAATTAGTCAATGAGCGACACAACAAAATCAGAGAGAGAGAGAGGAATAGCATGGAGCTCCAAAACATCAAAACAAATAGAGCCCCAGGTCGGGAAAAATACCTCCCCGCTGCTATATTACTCAAAAAGAAGATTGCTGAAGACATCGCGTCTTATTTTTAGAAAGCGCATTACATTAGCCCGTGATAGAAAGTTCATTTCTCCGCGGTTGGCCGCTGCACTCTCACTAACAACTGCGGCAACGAGAAAGCCGGGCATACCAGCATGTGATCTGGCTCGTCAATGTGCTCCGAGGACCCACCCACCCTCGCAGTCGAGCCCAATAATAGCATCGGCCCTAGGACGTGGTCGTATAAATGGAATCACGAGCCTTTCAGACGGCGGATCACTAGCACGCGGTTAAGAAAGAAAGCCGGACTAGAACTGTGCCTTTAAACAATTAACAGTAAAGAAAATTTGGAGTAACATTAATGGTAGAACGATAACACACACATAAATAATATTTAAGCACAATGGCACAACTGGAAACATCTCAAGCCACTGGGTTGAGCCACTCCAACCAATTCATCAAGAGCAAATATTAGACTATAACGCGGTGCTATTGTCTTACGTTGAATTGGATCCAAGAGCTGAATTGAAAGTGCGACGAAAACGCAGTGCTAGGCGGGAGGGGGGGGGGCGCTCACCCCGAGCTTCTTAATTGGCTCAGCCGCACGCACCCATCGTAATATGCTCGAAACGAAACTCCTCGTCAATCATGTAAACTCCCAGTCGTCATTTCTTCTCCCCAGCAAGGTTTCCCGAGCAGAAATGAGGAGCAGACGTCCATGTAGACAGACTGTTAATGTCCGCTCTATCTGGCGTCCGAAAATTTACGAATCCGCTGTTTCGTTAATGTCGCAACCGTGATAACCTTACTTTAGCTTGCACAAGAAAGAAGTGATGGCGCTCTGCTCAGGCTTTCGCACACCGATCGGAAGTTTTACTTTTTTACCACTATTACGCCACTCGGCCTCCACATTCCCACGAGTGTGGCTAAAGAGAGTTAAGATCGGCGCTTTTTCTGGTTCGGTGGAGATTTGAGTGGAGATGATAAGCTGGAAAGAGGAAAAAAATAAATACACAGAAGAAACACATTGAAGCGGAGAACGGACGGACCTTTGGAAAGTCAAGCCGTTTATGCCGATTGATTTTCACCACGACGACCTCCACCTTGCACTCTTCCTCTTAATTCCAGTATTTATCTCTCTGAATCTTGATTCGACGTTTTTCAACATTCACGTAATTATGCTCTAGCGAAGATGATGTGCTCCTAATGGACCTCCTTAACAACGGCTTTGCTTGGGACCGTGAGCTATCCTTAAACATATATATCGAATAAAATCGTTTGAATTTGTAGCTCTTGCATGTTTAATGTATATACAGATCATCCGAACCCGAAAAGAAATCCAATAATAAGCCAAGAGTGTTATTAGGCCATCACTCTTTAGAACAGTCAAATGGTTACCGGTTAATAATTACCTTGAGGAACTTTAAATTGTAACAGTTATACGCATTGCTTGCCGTGGCAGCGGCGCTTCGTGCGAGAGGGGAACTTGATTCCTCATCTATCGATCGAACGGCTGGGATTATCGATTAACTCATTGATTGACGTCGTGCTCTCGACCTACCAAGGGGATTCGGCGATAGTATGTGCCCGCGCTTATCTCGAATGATTTCCTCTTTTCAACAAGTTCACGTCGTGCTTGTAATCTACGTGTTTCCGCGAAGGATATGAATATACATGTGCGTAGCTGAGCTTTCAACAGACATGAAAATCCCCTTCATTAGAGAACATCGCCTTCCTCTGGAAATACAATCTACATCCACACAATAGCCTGCCAGCCTCCACAAGGGCGTGCGGCAAACTATGGAGGGGTTAGAAACACCCGTAAAACAGAATAAAATGAAATGCAAAAAAAAAACAAAAGCATGCCAATTCACATCCACAGAGACGTATATATTCATGCAAAAATTCTTGGTGCAGAATAAAACGTGATAAACTATACGCGAAGTTCGTTTCACCGAGAAAAGTCGCAAACGCGATGTCTTTTAGCCATCAGTCATTCGGAATTTATTACGCATATCGATGTGTTTGGATGAGATGCGCGATCAATAATCCAACTTTCGGCAATGAAAACAACAGCAAAAACTATAATACATCATCCCTCGGACAAATGTGGTTTAAAAGAATGCCGGGTTGAGTCCGGACTTCGAAGAATTCCGGGTCCCAGGTAGGGAATGCGACACACGGCAGCAGGCGGGCAGCGGAGGCGTCAGTCCCGACTGACAGACAGACAGGGAGAGAGAGAGAGACGAGGGATGGAAGGAGAAGCTCGAAAACAGCAACAAAGCAGGGCAAGCAACATTGTAATGAGCACTACATTCTTTAAATGGCGGTTTTTAATGAGGGAACAATATGGTCGGAAGACTTTGTAAGATCAGTGTTAGTTCCATTTCCAAAAAAATGAAAGGCTACATCATGTGAGGACTACAGGACAATTAGTTTGATATCCCACGCAGCTAAAGTTTTTCTCAGGATCATTAACAAAAGGATAGAGAGTAGGGCAAATGATTACTTAGGGGATGATCAGTTTGGGTTTAGGAAGGGGAGAGGGACGCGTGATGCCATTGCAGTAATGAGATTATTAATCGAGAGGAATATAGAACACAACCAGGAGGTATTTGCCTGTTTCGTAGATTTCGAAAACGCGTTTGATAGAGTGAATTGGGAAAAACTAATGAGTATATTGCAGAAAATAGGAATAGACTGGAGGGAAAGGAGGCTAATCCGCAACCTGTACATGTCTCAGACTGCTCAGGTGCGGGTGGGAAACGGGGAGTCAGAATGGGCAGTGTTAGGAAGGGGTGTAAGGCAGGGTTGCCCATTATCACCATTGCTGTTCAACCTGTATGCAGAGGAAATGATCAAAGAGGCATGGGAAGGACTCGAGGTAGGAATGAAAGTGGGCGGGGAATTCGTAAAATCAGTTAGGTTTGCTGATGAGAAAGCTTTAGTTTGTCAGTCAGCCAAGGGGCTGCAAGCATTGCTGAGTAAATTGGAAATTCAGTGCGACAGGTATGGGATGAGAATCAACATTAGTAAAACAAAGGTTATGCGATTTTCTAGAAAGAAAAAGGCCAAGCTTAACATTAAAATAGGAGGGCAAAAACTAGAGCAGGCAGAACAGTTTACGTATCTCGGTAGTGTTTTGGACCAACACGGTCAAAGTAGTAGGGGAGTAAGGAGAAGAATTGCGCTAGGCAAAGAGGCTTTCATAGGGAGGAGGGCATGGATGACAGGGACGTCGAGTAAGGATGTTTAGAAAAGACTCGTAAAAACTTTGATATGGAGCGTAGCTATGCACGGCGCGGAAACGTGGTCATTGAAGCAGGAGGATGGACGTAGAATTGAGGCTTTTGAGATGTGGATGGGAAGAAGGATAAAGAAGGTGCAATGGACCGAGGAGAAAACAAATTAGGAAGTAATTGGTATGGTGGGCGAAGAGAGGGGTTTGTTGGGAGAAATCCAATGGAGGCAGGAAAAATGGATGAAGGACGTATTGATCGGTAGTGGGATGCTGAAGACTGTAATAGAGGGGAGAATGTTGGGCAAACGAGGAAAGGGAAGGAACAGGATAGGGATGTTGGACGGGATGAAGGAAGTACACAGAGATGAAGAGGGACTTGTTGTAGAGTAGGATGTCAGGTTGTGTATACCTAAGCGAGTCAAGGGAATTTTAGCTGTGGCGTTTGGTAGCTATGTCCATTCAAAATCTAACAGTTAGATTACCTATAAAAAGTTACTGCATCGAACCAGAAAGACAGACGAGGTTTGGAGCGAAGAATATGAACTGGGAGTACCAGGTGTGATTAGAAAAATTAGGTGTGCAAATCGAGACGGGGGCAATCAAAAAAGATGGGAACAATGCAAAAAAGGGATATCGATAGCAGGAAACGGCACTGCATATGGGAACCTTTGGGAAACATTTGGAAAACTAGGAAGGAAGAGTTTATATGGGCTCATAAGTATGATTTCAGAGAGAGGAATCCGGTCATAAGGTATTGTTAGATCGTAGTTATTTCCCATTTCAATGTAGGGAAAGGCAGCAGTATGTGAATACCTGGTGACATAACAACTCCTCCCAGACGACCTTTCAACAACTTTCGGGCCACTCTTTAGATTTAGATTAATATGAAGACTATGGAACATAACAAAAATAAACCCAAAGCCCAGTAACAGTGCCTAGGAAATGACAACTAAGAGAAGAATAAGTCAGGGTTCAAGAAAGGAGAGGGATACGCGTGATGGCATCGTGGCAACGGGGTCACTAATAGAGAAGGACATAGAATGCAATCGGAACGTATGCGGGAGGTGTGTTCAAAAGATGGGTCTATTTAAAATTTCAAGCAGAAAATGCATAAAAAATATAAACACTTCCAATAATAATTATCCCCTTTGCGCCCGCCATCATATCTATTTTAATCTCTAGTGGTACGAGGAAAAAACGGCATTTTAAATCCATCCGTTATACAAGACGAGAAATAAGATCTCTAAACTCGCTCCGTGTGTTTCTGTTGCCTACGCGCCGCCCTGTGCCGCGCCTCAAACTCCCGAACGATCGAGAAGCCACACGTGAATCTCAAGTGAATCCATGGAATATTATGTATTTGAGCTTCCTTTACAGGTATGTAGATGAAACATGATAAAACAACTGCTGCCGGGAAGAAACCACACTGATCCACGTTCTAAAACATTTTATCCAACAGGTTTCAACGTTTTATCGCCATTAATTAAACAAATTTACAGATTTATGACAAGTAATGGTTGAAAACTGTTATTTCTAGATGGGCCAAAAAGTTATGAATATGTCAATAAAGTAACATGGAGCCTTCATCAATTAAGATTTCACACAAATGTTCTACGAGATAACTGCGTAGTGTTAATTGAATTCGCAGCAACGATAAATATATAATATAAGCTACAATTAATATTTTATACCAAAATACCACGCTAAAATTACTTGAAAAAAATGTAACAATTTAATTGGTGGGTTATATTACTATTGCCATTTTTCCGTCTTTGGATGTCTAGTCCCTTTGCTTCGGCCTTCCTAGGAGCTGATTCTTTTCACGTTTCCATAGTGAGGACGTGCGATAAAAATTATGAAGACTTGGAAGTGTACCACCACTCAAAGCTAATTTTCTAAGCAATAGGTGATATCGTGGAATTTCTATAAATTCAAAGGATTGATATCAACAAAAATGGCAGATTAGCGACCACACCTGCCGAGCCTCGGACGTTTACTAACTTTGAAATGCGTGTGAGGCCGTTTGCGATGCTTTTTTGCTAGACATCATGGCGTCGTCAAGACAATTTACCCGTAGCGCCTCCTGGGTACGCGGACGTTGGTCTTACCCCCTAACCATTTTTCAAACTTTTTTTTTGCCGGGCCACGGATGTATATGAGACGCGACTTGATGATACAACAGTAGCGGATACAGTTACTGGTTCAACTGCCGTCGGGATAAAAAACCTGAAACTTGAGCTGCCTAACATTCGGAAAAATGAAAAACAAGAGACATACGGAGCAGGATTTACGCAGTGCAGGATATTATTTACATTTTCAAATCTGAAAAATATTTTTTTCCACCAAATATTGGAGAGAAGGAAAATATTTTGACCCTGATTATCGATAGCGTGATGACGGCTCGCTTTTGGCGTTTTGCCCATAAATTTGTCAAAATTTGATGGCATGCATAAAAGTTGATGTTTCTTGAATTTACAAAATACATAATGCTTGTATATCAGTCTCATTAGAATTGTTGCATTAACGGAACTCTGTGCATTAGGCGATTATAGGCGCCCCCCCCCCCCAAAGAGGGCGACCACGGCCTTCATCCCCTTACCCCAACTGCCAATTACTCCTCCCGCCGTACCTCTAACTTTGGGCCCCGTGGCTGCGACCGCCCCGACACTCCCCCAAGGGCTCCCTCCAACACACCCTTGCCCTCTGCGGCAGATCTACCCCCAAGTGGTCCACACACGAAAATATAATCATGGCAAGAAGGCCTAAGAGGTCGCATCTGTGAATGCAGCGCTGCATTTGACTCAAGTGTAATTCACCCTCGAACGCCTGCTGCGTTAATAACGCCGAAATCCCGATGCAGACTCCATGGAAACGGTGCTACCCTGAATCAGCCTAGGCAGATATAAATGCAGTAGTAGTAGTAGTTTTGAGGGGAGGTGACCGACAGCTGAGGTCATTTGCGCCATAGGGGATGGACAGGAAAGGATGAAGGGTGGAGAGAAACCCGGCGTCGGCATTAGCCTACTCTTTACGAAAGGCACCAAGGGGTCCGCAGTTTAACGTCCCATCCGACGGACGGCGTACTCACTCAAAGTGCCCTCTACAAAGCACCTCAAGTAGGGATCGAGATACCTCTGAAAAATATTCAACACCACAGGGATTTGAACCCGCGCCCTCAGGGTGGGAAGCCAGTACGTTAGCCCCCGCACCATCTCGATCCCCTATAAATGCAGACCGATGATAAAAGTAGTAGCATAGCTAGATGAGAGGAGCCAGGTTGCAGTTCGCTCATGGAGTGGAGGTTAACTTATAATTTATATGCCCAGTTTATTTCGAAAGTAGGTCCAAAATGGAACTATGTTGAAAAACGTTCGCACTACTCCGTTTTACAAAGGCAGAAGAGATTATGGCAGTAAAATTTGAGAAACCAATACCAGAGCAGAACAGGCTGATTTAAAATGACGTTCTTCCGGCGAACGGTAACGAACCACAATAATTGCGAACGACGGCGTTGAGAAAACAATTTCTGAAGGCTAAGTAGCCAAGAGTGGGATCAGATCTTAACCTTATTTAGTCGCTCTTGTTGGCAGAAGTTCGTTTCGCAGGGAAGTATTTTTTCACTCAGATACAGTAGCGCCTGTAGTAAGGTGATGTAAGAATGATTTCTATTATTCTCTTTATTTGATAATTCCAACGCTAGCCAACATTTAAGCAACATTGAATTTTGATGTTGCCTTCCCGGTGTGAAATCGCCCCCTACAACACACCCCAGTGGTGGTCCGATCACCTCACCTTCTGGTGGCTCTGCCCTCTCCCCCCTTTTGTTTAGGTCTCTCCTACGCACGCATGGCATGACTAACCTCCCCCGGGATACGATCGAGTCGACATTCACGGCTTGGGTGCGGGAATTCCCCTTATCGCCGGTCTGCTATGTACCTCTCTCAGCCCCACCGCTTTCCAAAAATAAATCAGCACTCTACTGTTATTCCAATTCACCATCTCCGCCCCAGCGGCCGTGCGGTGGGGGCCCCCTCTCCGACCCCGAATCGCCTTCCCCCGAAGCCCAAGGGCCCCGTGCACCTCGTCACGTAGCGAGCCCACACTCCCCCCACTCTGCTCGCAATTGAAGGAGGCGCTGCGCAGTGGCATTTGTCGGGATGACGACGCGTCAGGAGCTTCGTTGAAGGCAACTAGGGTTCATCAAGGGCGAGCGGTGGCGAAATATTCGAATGAGAAAGTTAAAGGGACGGTTTCATATCGCGTCGGTCAGACCCCACCTTAGACACGCGTCTAGTGGTCGCGACCCTTCGCAAAAGGACTTAACCGCGGAATTAAACAGGATACAAAAGGGGATCCGCACATTTCGTGAAGAGCCGTTTAACGAACAAACGGGAGACCCCGGGCTGGGTTGGGAGACGCGGGAAGCACCAAGCATTCAAGCGCACGGCTTAAATATTTGGAAAAGTTTAAATCATTCGAGTTTAATGCTCTCACTGGCGAAACAATCCTAGCGCCGCGTTACATTTACAAGACGGGGTCAGAGCGGGAATTCAAGGGCATTTTCACGCAGAACAACTAATGTTGGGGATCTTCGCGCAAGTCCCGACCACAGCAGTAGAAAGCAGAGATTAAGCACAACTGAACTTCACAATACCATCACTCACCAATGGCAAATAACAATAATGTTTGATGACCTAACAACCCCTTCCTTACGACCTCGGGGCGGTTTGCAGTGTACAATACAGGAGACATAAACTCGTACATAGACGTAGACGGCTGGTCGCGAAGATACACATTCATGGTGCGCTCCAAAAGTAATGCAATTGAATATCCCGCGCCAAAAGTAAGCAGTCCCAAGGGCCCCTGTAACCAGGCCCCTGTAATTTCAAAGCCGTTCGGGTGAATCCTGTACCCTGTGTGTCACAAAGGTCCCGGTGAATTTTCTAAATGTCATTATTCTGGAAAGTTGCTGCGAATATGATTTCTGATATTATTTAAGATTTACGCTGCATTTCTCTGCATTAATAGGCCGAGCCCTTTTTTGGTTGCCGAACTCGAATACGGCGGGGAGAAGAGACTTAAGAATTCGGTAGCAGGAAATAAAGAGCGATACCCGAACATTCTCTAAGAAATTGTAAAACGTTAAATGGTGAACCGAGGGACGCTATTTCTCGCCGCTAAATGGGAACCACATGCATAGATGGCGGTCTGCTCAGATTATTCAAACTATTACCCGTCACCATGGGTTCACTTACGACTGCGCAATATAGCGACATGAACTATACAGACAATTTATAATTATATTCTAGGTGTATATTCATTCAAGAGACTGGTCATGCATATTTCCATTCACGGGAATTCATATTTCACTCCGGTAAGACGTATGACAGCTTATGCATTATGCCGCAAGCCACCACTTGAGTGTTTGGAATGTGTGATTCCATTCCACGCACGCCCCATCGAAATTAGGGCATGGGTAAAAATTCAATGACAGACGAACGAATAAAACAAACACACATGTTGAATAATAAGAATTAATCGAAATAATTATTTAGACTAGCAATACGCTTTTGGCTGGCGGAAGACAATCGGGGCAAAGAGAAAGGATTACCCGGAGACATTTAATAAAATAACGAGGGAGGATAAGGGGGACAGGAACGGAAGAAGAAACAAAGAGAATATCTGAAAGAAAAAAGAAAACGGCGTGTGAAAAAGAGGAAAAGGAAGTCGGAAAAAGATTAAGATACCACAGGTTACAAATTACGGAGGAAGTGAATAGGAAGATGGACGAAAGCAACAAATGGAATTAACTGAAGATAGAATGAGGGAGAAGAAAGTACAATGGGATAAAATTTATGAAAGGAATACACGTCCACGCTATGAGAGATGCAATCGGTACAATATATACCGAAAAGAAGGGGTTTGGAAAATATGTCAAGGAGGAAATTTATGGTAAGAATAACAGACCGGGAAGTTTGGATATGTTAAGGGAATATGATGTCGATGAGATAAGATGAGGACCAGGAATAATTGATTTATACGATAAAAAAGCTTTGTGGATTCAGAATCAACAAAAGTTTTACAGCAGATTGAATTAAACTTGATAATGTCTACGACAGCGCAGGAGATTCGGGATGGGCAATAGTTATTAATAGGGGAGTAAGACAGGGATGCTCATTTTCACCTGTTCTCTTCGTGCGGAGGAAATGGTGAGCGAGACATCTACATAATACCCAACAAGCCTCCGCAAGGGCGTGTGGCGGGGGGTTTTAGATCACCACCCGTAAAAGAGAATAGATGCACATGCCAAACCAACAAATTAATGCCACTCTACACCCACAGAGGCGAATATGCTATTCGTGCGAAAACCGCTTACACGCAAGCAATTACATATACTATCAACTAACATACACAAACCATGCACCTACGAATATAGCAGATGTCTACGCAGCGTTTAATCTTGTCCTCTCTCATAAATCCAATGTCGTCGCCATTTCTTTTATGATTTTGGTTTCTCACCACTATGATTCCATGATTGTAAACATGGAAAGAACGAATATTCGTACATATCTGCACCGGAGTCCATCTCCCACACCTTATCTTTGTTGCCTGACCTCCCAAATAATGTGGGGCCACAATCATTTCTTTTGTGTCATTGCTAAACTCGTCTGTTCTGAACCTTTCTCAAAGTGTCAGTCTCAAGTGGCTCCCAGCCTAATTCATTTAAAAGACACGTCACACTCGTCTTCTTATCGTAACAATTTTTGACCAATCTGGCGTTTAAGTTGGACTTTATCCAATTCTTTTTAGCAACCCAAGGATCCCAAATACTTACGAAATATTCAAAATGAAGTCTAAATAGAGTAAAATTACATCTCTCTTCTACTTTCTCATTCTATTTCCCCACTACTCGTGTAATGAAGCCGATTTTATTACGTGTCATTTTGCTCTAGTTAGACCTCATTTGGAATATACCGCGAGTATTTGGGATAATAGTAAGAAACCAGAGTCACTCTAGAAATATTAAAAACATTGAATTTACACGTCGTAACAAAATTAAACATTGCAAAGATGGTATATTTGTAGGTGCATGTGTATGTTAGTTTGAGTGTTTGCATGTGTGTGGGTTGTAAGTGTTCTTGCATGAATGTATGCCATGTTTTGTTTGTGGATATATAAATGTGTGGCTTTTGCACGCGGCATTTTTTTTCTCTTTCTTAATTACGGGTGGCGTCCTAACACCCCTCGCCACACACTCTCGCGGCGGCTTAATAATAATAATAATTGGGCCCGTTCGAGCACGATCGGGCATTTATTGTTTCAATTTGTTTTTTGGGGTGCCTTATGTTTAAACCCCCAATACAATTTCGTAAATTTTACAAAATACAAAATATGAGTTACATGCCATTCCTTTCCGTTACTCTCCCCGTTCTTACTTTATCTTTTGTTAATAAATCTTTCCAATATTTTCCTAATCGGTTCCTCATGTAGGTATTGCCCAATTTGTTGGACGTTGTGCAAATACGCGGCGGCTTGTGGGATATTGAGTAGATGTAGATTTTCTTTAAAGCAGTCCCGTGAATTGTCCTGACTTGTGCTCCCCATAAAAGGTGTGGCATGCCATGGGAATGGTAAAAGGCGGAGTGAAAATGGCTATGAAATCCTCGAATCTCTTCAAATCAATTCGATTAGCTAACGAGCAAGCGATAGTTAGCCAGTCATCCGAAGGGTTGCAATCATTACTTAATGTGCCATCGAGTGAGTGTGATGGATAAACGGCGGATAATTGATCAAAGGAAAAAGTGAAATAAGATTCTCAATAAACTGGAACGTTATGCCAAACATTAAAGCTTGAGGTCCTAGACTAGAACATGTATCACAGTTCAAATACTTATGGAATGATTTGAAGGAGGGTCCACCTAGCAGTAGGAACATTAAAAGAAAAATCGCGTTGATGTTCACTAAGGGGCGAGAGTTGACGAAAGGCACCGTAAGTACGATAAATACGTAAAGAAATGACCAGTAAAAATTTAATGTGGAGCGTAGTTTTGCATGTCTGGGAAAATTAAGTCGTTGAGGATGGAAATGGGCGGCGTTTGAGAAGTGAGTATGGAGAAGAATGGAGATGATAAAATGGATGGGAAGGAAAACCATGAATGATAGGCATAAAAGGGGAAGAAATTGGAAGAGTCAAAAGGACAAGTGAACGCAGGAGACACTAGTGGGCAATGGCATGCCGAAAGCGTCGTTAGTTGGGAATTTGTTGGGAAGGGACGAAGAGAATAGTCAGTTCTCGAGGGATTCAAGGTTGGCAGAAATTATGCAGAGCTAAAGAATATTTATTGCAATATACAGTGCGACTTTTCAGGATATTTAGCGTCACATTAATTAAGGCTTACGAATAAAGTAGTGGATAGTTTAAGGGTCCGCCAAAAACTTACCATAAGCCGTTAGATTACCACTAAGAATAGATTAGATAGCAGTCGCGTAATTCCCCTAATACATTGTCTTTTTGGAAACAAAAATTCGCAAAAGAGAATATAGACTATTGAAATCTGTCCCTGATGTTGAGTTTATCCCTCTCCCATTTCACGATCCGGGTGGCCTGGTCAGGCGATGCATTCATCTTGGGGCCCTTCTACGTAATTTCAACTTTGGCCTTATCGTATTTTAACTCGGCGGCCACCTGTATTCTTCCAAGTGTCTCTCTCTCATAGAGTGAGTCTCTGTCTTTTCATGTCAAGAGTGACTTCAGGCTCCTGGTCGCCCAAGTAACTGCTAAACGCTTACTTCCTTTTCGTTGGAATAATTTACCAAGATAGCTGATATTCTCTCAACCCTTCTTAAAGTCCTCAATTACCAAATGCTCCGATGATTCCTAAACACTTTCCGCATATTCAAGGGATGACCTCACCTATTTAAAATAGGATCTCTATTTCACTTCCTCGTCGCACTTTCCCATAATAGCCGTCCAATGAAACCGAGTTTCCTTGAGGCGCTCACACATCTCTTCCCAGTGTGCGCCCCACACGAAGGAAACGCCCTCTCTAACGGGAGGGAGGCGAGAGCAACAATGGTTTGTTTGGATTCACTTAGGACATTCAATTCCGTCCATGTTCAGTATTATGAATTCGTTTTACCGAATCCCTTTTATCAATTATGTCATTACCGCGCATATTTTTTATTTTCTTCATCCTAATCCTCAAAATATTGTGAAATACGGTCCAAATACTGGAGAGCAGCCCGTCAACAGCAGCCGGAGTCTTTCGTTTCCCTGGATGATTTTCAGGGCCGTCTTCAATGACGCTGGGGCCTTGTTTCGGGCAAACGCAGGGTAGGGTTGACCGTGACGCACCCGGTGGGGGAGAAAGGGCGGGGGAGAAAGGGCGGGGGGCGGAATTCGGCTGCAGGGGCGGCGAAAGTCGCGGGACGGACGAGGGTCTGATCCTTCAATCGACCAACTAGACCAGGGGCGCCGCCACCTGCAGTTCGCCTTCGTTTCCCAAACCGATCGCGTTTATTTGGGCGTGCCTTCTCCAGACATCTTCCCTGAATAAGCCCAAGGCCCCGGCAGATGGAAATTGCACGGAATCAAGCGCTGCGAAATTAAACACTATTTATTAACATGCCTAACGTACGATCATTTTCAATTCCTTCCATTCGGAACCAAAAATCCAAATGATTTATACCCTCGTGTTGAGAGTTCACGCGTAATACGTGAATAACGAGGGAAAAGGGTACATGTCGTCAAGTCAGACTTTCTTCTGAGTCGTATATTCATAATCATTTTGACTCTACCGAGCTTACAAGTTATCCATCCAGTACACAAGAGACTACCGATTGGCCAACATCCAAGGCGCGAATAGTCGACCGGGCAACCTTGACTCTGAAATCGCCACATCTCGCGCGCAGCATTACCGCCCTTTCATCGGTCGCCGCCGCCGGGGGTTGGAGGGGGGGCGGGCGGGCGACCGCCCCTCGCCAACCGCCCGCCCCACAGGCACGGAGGGAAGATTCCAGACGGATGGGAAACTAGGGCGCACCTTCTCCGTGACCGTGACCCGGGTGACCTCCAAAGGGAGAAGGGGGATGCCGTTCTCGGGAAGGGCACCTCTCTCTCTCTCTCGGGAAAGAGGAGAAGCTAACGGTCCCAAACTTCCCCCTCCTTCGAAGCCGACATGTAAACAAACAAAAAGTAAACACTCCAATCACTCCGAGGATGGAAATAAGAGAAAGGGCCAATCATCGCCGCCGACGCGCGCCCCTGTGCCGCCCCTCGATCCCCCCGGCACCGACCGCACTTTTCCTTCCCCGGCGTCTCCATTGGACGCATTCGCCACAATCATCCGGTCCTCAATTCAACTTGGCGTACCTCTTATTGTAAGTTGACCCGAATCGCGGACGAATCGCCCCCCTTCTGACATCCACATAGTGCCAGCCATTGATGCATCCTGTATGCACGAGCTCATACATTCCTCATAAGCACAAATACATGAATATATACACGCACATACACGTACTACAATATTCTTGATAAATCATTGAAATCTGATTTCAAAACAAATACATTCGAAGTGTTTCGATCGGTTTTGTCATGATTGCGTTTCGTGTGAGGCAAGGCGTACTTTTTTTTATCAACACTAATATCTTTCAGGCTTTTTTAATACCTTATAATCACCTTTTTCGTCGATTTCTCTTGAGAGACCGATCATTTCGAGCTTATACAAGAACATGCAGGTGCTAGCACGCGCACCACGGACTAATGTGGTAAATATCTACTTAAGATTCGCGACTCGAGGCAGCAGTGCAATCGATTCGTCTTTTGCATCGCCCCCCCCTCCCCACGTCTCTAGGAGTCTACATCTACATCAATACCCTGCGTGCCACCAAAAAGGTGTGTGGCAGGGGGTGCAGCACTAGGAGGAAAGGGTAAGGGGGTTAGGGTTCTTCAAATGGATGGGGAAAGGTGAGGGGAACCTGCAAAAAAATATACATAAATATACTCGTATAACCATGCGCAGTCCCTACCTTGTAGCTTAGTTCTTATTGTGTCGAGCTGACTCCTGGGGGATTTCGATTACAAGCATTCTGGTCTCTTATTGTCCTTGGAAAAAGTGACCATTTAAACCTGTCAGTCTTGCAGTCAATCTCTCTAATCTTATATTCATGATCCCTCCGCCCGTAATACATTGGGGTTCGTATTATGTTCTTGATGTCATCGGAAAAGGACCCATCTTTAAATGTTTTTAATACGTTTAATCTATATTGTAAAAACCGCTGTGTAAGGGAATCCCAGCCTAAATTTTCTAGCAAAGTAGTTACGCTACTGCTTTGGTCATAACAATGTTTGACAAATCCAGCCCCCCTCCGCTGAACTCGATCCAATTCCGAAATTGAATTTATCTCTTGAGGATCCCATATACTGGCAGCATACTCTAGGTGGGGCCTGACTAGGGCAAGAAAACATCGTTCCTTCACTTTTTCGTCACATTTACCCAGCACTCTTTTTACAAATCCCAATTTTTTATTGGCGCGACCGCATATTTCCCGTATGTGCTTTCCCCAGGACAAATCGTGAGTAATTGTTACACCATTGTTAAGTATTTAAAGGAATCTACCCTCGCGATTTCTGTTTGTTTCACTTTGTAACTAAATGGGGGGTGTTACTCTTTTCCCAAAAATGTATTACTACGCATTTTTTCAAATTTAATTCCAATTGCCATGTATCGCACCAAGTCTGGATTGCATTTAGGTCGTTATTAACGCGACTCTGCCTTCGCGACTTCGAATGTCCCCATAAATCACCCCATCGTCAGCAAAAAGACGGAGCCTGCTATTAACCACGGTACTGAGGTCATTTATGTAAATAAGAAACAAGAGGGGGCCTATGACACTTCCCTGTGGTACACCCGACGTGACCTTAACAGTATCGGATGATACACCATCCGGGACGACTGTTTGAATACGATTTTTTAAGAATTGTTTAATCCAGCATATAACACTCCCGTGCATTCCATAAGTTTCCAACTTCGCGAGTAACCTACAATGAGGGACTTTATCAAAAGATTTTTTAAAATCTAGGAATATCGCATCAACTGGAATATTACTTTCACCAGAATGCATTATATCATGAACAAAGAGTGCGAGTTTAGTTTCGCAGGATCTACCTTTACGGAACCCGTGTTGGTTATTAATCAATAAATCTTGGCTATCGAGGTACCTCATTATGGAACTAACAATGATGTGCTCTAAAATCTTACAGGAGACGGAGGTGAGCGATGTTGGCCTATAATTACTGGGGTCCTCCCGGTCTCCATTTTTAAATATGGGTGTCACAGAAGCTATATTCCAGCCGCTTGGCACGCTTTCTTCTGCTAATGATTTATTAAATATTATATTAAGATAAGGGGCAATTTCAGACGATAGTTCTTTATACACGCGAGCCGGTATCTCATCAGGTCCCGGAGATTTGTTGGAGTCGATGTTTTTAAGGAATAACTCTATCCCGCGGGTGGAAAAGTCGATTGCATGCATTGGGTGTAGAAATGTTTTCGGAAGGTTCTCTGGTATATTCTGGGAGCATTTGTTGAAAACACTGTGGAAGAATGAGGTTAATATGTTGGCTTTATCTAAACTACTTGTTACTTTATCCCCCTTTTGGTTGTTCAATGAGTTTACGGTGGACTTTTTCCCTACACTTCCCTGACGTAGGACCAAAACATCTTTGGGTTATCGTTTAAATGTTCACCTAATTTTTTCCTTTTGAATTCCGCTAGCGCCTTCCGGAAGGCCTTCTTGGCAGTGGACCTAGATGCTTTGTAATTCTGTATGGTTTCATTGATTTTATCAGGGGAGGAATCTTTAACCGCGTTTTTCATTCTGGCATGGCACGCCCTTTGCCGTCTTAGTGATTTCCGAACTTCAGAGTTGTACCAACGGGGTTCCTTATTCTCTCTTATATATTTACTAGGTATGAATCTCTGTATTGCTGAACGTGTTATCGCAAGAAAATTATTCCAGGTATCCCCGACACTCCTGGTTTTGCTTAATTCGTCAAATCTAAGAAAGGAACAGTTTAACTCACATTTAAGCCATCATAATGAATCAGCTTTAATGAATAAATTAATTTTTCTCTTAAGTTTGCTAACTTTTTCTATGCTTAGGGAAAATTTAGCGTTTACAGCCCTGTGATCACTGATTCCATCAATAACTCCTACATTTAAGACCCTTTCGGGTATATTAGTAGCTAATAGATCAAGAATGCTCTTTCCCATTGTTGTGAAGTGACTAATTGATGTAGGGAATTTGAGGTGAACATCAATAAGAAGGACTCGCATAAATCCTTGTCTTTACCTCCATTTATAAAACTGTACGAATCCCAATCTACTGTGGGAACATTAAAATCGCCACCGATTATTAATCTATGCTCATTGTTGTGGGATGTAAAGCTTTTCATCTGCCTTTCTATATCTAGTATTGAGTTAACGCCAGCATGGGTTGGTCTATAATACGCACAGACATATATTCTTTTCGCACTGGGTATTTTTACTGAGCACCAGACACTTTCTATACAGTTATCAGGAAATAACTCAGCTCTACTGACGGTAGAGTTTTTAACCGCGATAAACACTCCTCCTCCGGCTCTATTCTGTCTGTCGTTTCTATAAACTGTGAAGGACTTGGGAAATATTTCGCAGTCTGCGATATCATCTGTTAACCAATGATGTCTGACTCTGTGCTATGAATGAGGAGGTGAAATCCCGGTATCTTATTTTTTAAACTTCAGCAGTTAACTACTACTACGGAAATTATTTCTTCGTCTAGAACCTTCTTTGTGTTCGTTGTGGTCTGCTTTTTGGTGATGCTATTTATAAGTCTTTTCGGTGTCTTAATACACGATCGGTCTATATTCTGATAAGTGATTCTTTCTTTTGTTTCATTTGCACTGTACGTACTTCGATACATTTCTTTAGGCAACCTAGTATTGTGAGACCCTCTAGTTGACCTAAACTTTATAATATCGTTATCAGGGAAATACTATATATCTTTAACTTTAAATTTACTCCACTACCTAACCTACTCATTTGCCTAAAAAATATCTACAGTGCTCGAAGATCCTATGAGCCACCCGAACCGACGCCTCAGGGGTGTAGTGGACCCCAGAGCGGTTCAAGGGAGCACGACAAGACCCGAGCATCGGTCTCGAGTCCACAAACTCGGCCCACATGTCCCTACAGAATTTCCACAGCCTTCCGTTTAGAGACTCAATACGACTCCAAACGTAAGCACCGCAGTCAGCCTGCTGCATATGGACAACCGTAAGTCCACACCAGATGCCTCCCGCACACGATCCACTTCGGATTTTAGGTCCCTAAAGGCACCCAAAATCCTTTCGGATCCGTACCTGGAAGCATCGTTGGTGCCGACATGGGCTACCAACCGCAGCATGGAGCAGTTCATGCCCCGGACCGCCGCCCTTACTGCAGCCGTGGCGTTAAGTCCACTCCCTCCAGAGCGGGAAGCCGTGAATCAGCACAATTAAGGATAATCACGGTCTTAAATTTACTCCCCACGTACTGAACGAGTGCGCATTAATTAATACACTTCAGAAAATTGCAGACACATTAAGAAAGATAGATAATAGGATTGATTGCGCCAATACGATACCAGTTTAAAATTACAGAGTAGGGATGTGAAGTTTAGGTTCCCAGAAAGTTGAAAGTGCCATTTTTTTTGGAATGTATGCTGAAATTATTTCCGAAATATAACCAGGGAATCGGGCTCCGTATTTACAGCGACCAATTTCCCGAAATGTCGTGGTTGCACATTTCCTTAAAATACGTAGAGAGTTCGCCATCTGGAGGGCCGCTGGAGATAGCCCGAGGGCCCGGTTCAATGTTGAATAACTCTTCCGCGTGAAGTTTTAAAAAGTTACATCCACGCCTCGTTGAAATAAAGCAGCAGGATAAAACGTTCAAACAATGAAAATTTACAATTCCCGATATGACGCTCATAAGTTCTGGTGATTTCGCTTTCAAGTGAAGTCTGCTGTCCGCGCTGACTTTCAATACTTTAGGAATATGATGATTAAAGGTATTTCAATTAATGCAACTGTCACAGGCTGAGAGGTATTCGCAATGAAACAACAAAATAAAAATTTCTTTCGCTTAATTTCAGCAAATAAAAATTATTTTTCCATGTGTGAGAAATTAGATGGGAAGAGAAAAACAAAATTATCTCCGAAAGTTCACTCCATTGCCGCATTTTAACTTTTGAGCGTCTTCTTAAGTGAAGGACTTCCCACGATTTTAAAATAGTTTAACATACTTCAGCAAAAAATATTTCTGAGCACGTCTGTTATTTCTTAGCAACGTCTGTTAATGGTTTCCGGAACGAGACTACTACATATTAACAGGAAAGCCACCATAGTGGTATTACGGAACGAGGCAACGAGAAAAATAGACCCCTGAACCCATGGTGAAAGACAGCAGTGTCACCATGAGGCACTGGTGGCGCAGACCGAGTGGGTCGGCCCGGCATCAGCTGCCGCACCGGCGGGTGAGAGTGAAGTGCACGGTATATGCCGCAGTACTGCGATGTGGAAGGCAACGGGAAACCACCATATTATTCTCTCCCTAGCATATGCAGCCTTGTCTTGCATTCAAATGCAGTAGAATGTAAAAAATATGTGCTGCAGTAAACCACTCCTTGGATCGAAATACTATATACATATAAATAAATAAATAAATAAATAAATAAATAAATAAATAAATAAATATATATATATATATATATATATATATATATATATATATATATAGTACAATACACAGTAACACACAATATAGAAACACAGAAAAAAGAAGAACACTCACACGTTATTTCTTGATATTTCGACGGAAACAATTCGTCTTCATCTGAAGATATAGAAGTAATGAAGTTATATATATATATATATATATATATATATATATATATAATTATATATATATAAAAGGTATATACAGAGAGGGAGAGAGAGTCGATATCCTGCATGTTATTTTTTAAATTAATATACCCATCTTTTTAACAGTTCTACAAGTAAGATAAGAGTATGCATAAATATCCGGTTATTGAATATTATTGCATGTAAGTACCTTCTTTTGAGTGATTAACTTTGTTCCGGTGCATGATGAAACTAATATTTGCGTAGGGGTGTGATGATTGGGGTTGTGCATGCATGAGCGGTGCCTTCGCCCCGCCGCGGCGGCATGCGGGGTTTTGTGCATATGTTTAAATGAGAATCAAACTCAGGTCCTCCGGTCGGTAGCCCAGCGCTCTGCCTACTAGACTGCCACGTCCCCACAATAAGAATCATGGACCAACAATACGGCAGATGTAATTACTCCTCCTTCCCCATTCACGACCACAGATAATATGAGGTTAAGTGCCTCGGGAGTCGAACTCGGAAATTCAGTGGCAAATCGATAGTCCCATGCCATTCACATCACCTTAGCTTGCTTTTGGTTTCAGGGATGGAATCTCAAATCAAATCGAAAAATATGAGCAGGATTTAATTCTTGGGAACAGATATCCTTACACTCATACACCTACAGACGTAAAAGTGTTGAAGTAAGATTAGCAGACGAAATCTACGTAGATTTACATACTTACCTAGAAATCATACTACATATCACGACGTAACGCGATAAAAGTGTGCCAGAAACATCTCCGGAGATGCACTGAGATTGACCGGTGGTTCATCACACGAGGAGTGCGAAAATGCTGCGGTGAAAAAGTGAAGGAGAGGTGATATTTGCGCTGGTTAGATTTCAGGTCACCTTGAATATGCGTAGAGCAATTGAATCTCTGCACAGAGGACTTGGAGTCGGCATTTCACATATAGGGCACTCGGGGAAAAGCTTGCCGCACCTCGCAAAGAATCCGTCAATTGACATGAACGAACAAAAAGAGCCACAATAGTATTGAATAGTATGGGCTGAGAGAGACACAGGAAGCACAAAGATTTATTTGGACGATTTAAACATTTGGAAAAGTTCAAATCATTCCCATTGCAACCCTGACTCACAAGTGAGAAAAATCTCAGCACCGCATTCGACTAGTGGGCGAGACAATAGCGAGGAAGGAAGCTGACCGCCGAACCGATCGATATTCATATTATTGTTGTTATTATAGGTAATCTACCGGTAAGGGTAGGTTTTGGATGGACACAACTACCAAATAAATGTCTCCTAACAAAACACAATCCAGCATTCTACTCTACAACAAGTCCTTTTTACCTCTGTGTACTTCCTTCCTCCCTTCATCCCGTCCAACATCCCTATCCTATCCCTGCCCTTTCCTCGTTTGCCTAACATTCTCCCCTCTATTGCTGTCTTCAACAACCCAATGCCGATCAATACACCCCTCATCCATTTTTCCTGCCTCCTTGGGAATTATTCCAACAATCACCTCTCCTCAACCACCATACTTAGTACTTCTTCATTTGTTTTCCTTTCAGCGCATTTCACCTTCTCCATCCTTCTCCACACTCACATTTCAAAAGCCTCCAATTTATGCCTAAGGAGTCATTTCATCTCTCACGCGCAATTCGAGACCACAACGGTAGGAAATAAAATTAACGACAAATTGAACTTCCCGAATGCCATTAATCAATCATTACTCGCAAATCGCTATTGGCTGGTGGCCGAGCACCATCTACCACACGCCCTTGTGGTGGTAAGTCCAAGGGTATTTGTTTTGTAAGTGTAGACTTATAGGTATATAGGTGTAGAGGTCACGTGAGGGTGACCAGCGTCTTAAAATTCCCACATGCAAGGTGATAGATAGGTGCAAGATGCTCGCGGGATAAATCGTGGATGCGGATGGCAACAACTGGGGCCTCCGTTTGCTTACTGCGGGAACCGAGGGTGATTCTAGTCCCAGGGGGGGGGCGCAGGGGAGTCGAGGGAAGCCGTCGATATGACCGAGCGGAGGAAAGGGGGGGAGAGGGTGGATCTCCGGTCGCGGGAAGGGGGAGGCGCGTTGGAAGAAGGTGCACCGTTAGGCGGGTGGAAGGAGAGAAAGGTGGGGGGGTGGAGAGAAAGGGTGTGCGAGAGAAAGTGAGAGAAGAGAGGGGAGGAGGAAAGTGATGATGGATGTGAATGCGACGACGGATGAGATAAAAGGATTCGGGGAGCCCAGGAGTAACGGTTTGTGACGACGCCCAGGGATGTTTACCCGCTCACCAGAGACAATCTGTGCTCGAACACCCAAGGAGTTATGTAATGCGAGAGGATCGTGGATCATGACCAGCACACGATGGTAGCGGGAATTTATTTAGAAATATTTGGGGGCTTCCTGCAATTTGATGGGCAAATAGTTGCATCCTGATGATATTCTTCAAGATTAGGACGCTATTGTCATAAAGTGAGAAGTTCTTTATCCCTGGCACCGGTTAGAAATTGGTAACTAAAGTAGCATCGGCCGAGCGCTCGAACTTGAGTTCAACCTCCATTAACTAAGGTCACAACAACACCCTTTACTTTCCGTATACGATGAAGTCTTCGTAGTTATAACAGAAAACGTTTTGTGGCAAATAGTATCCAACAATAATTTCATTTCATGCACATTTGGATATAGATAAACAATTAGGCCTATGAAGCGTTCGTGAGACAAGCTAATCCGCTTGTAATCATTGCCAATTACGGTGAAATTGATGTCACAACACCCGCTTTCTAGGCCAATTCCTTTCGAAGTCACCCGTTACAGATATGGTGTTGCAGGCGTACATTTTTAATCATCGTCCTTTAGTATTACTTAATTTAGTATGTCCATAAACAGAACGCAACGATTGCCTTATTTTATGCGGTATCTCAAAGTTTTGCATCCATGTGCATTTGAAATGAGACTCCCCGACCGAAACAGAGTTCACTTGTGCTGTTCATTTGATGACAGAATATGCCCATTACTTGGTGACAGGGATAGTAATTAATAATACCTGGTCTCGTCAAACAATATCTTGGAGCGCAAACGGCTTGAAAAACTGCAGCGAAGACCACAGACCTCCTTTCTTATGTCTGACCTTAGCATTGATAGTCATTATGGCCGCGTGTCCCGTTATCACAGCTGGCGGTCTTCCAACCAGGTTAAGACGCAAATCTTTTGGGAGGCGAGTGGGGGAGAAAAGAGAAGGATATGAACTTATTTAGCATTGCTATAAAGCGTGACCTTCATCGACGTAAATGATGACGCATTGATGAAAACGGGATTAATTGACTGTAACTAATAGGCATTTTAATTATAAACACGTATGTATGTATATATATATATATATGTATATATATATATATATGGTTATATATATATACATATATATACATACGAGGGTCATCCGGAAAGTAGTACCCGTTCGTGCCGCATGAAGTGCTGACGACGCGAGTAGCCGCTGGACGAGGTCAGATAGCTTCAGTGGCTTGTCTGCCTTCTCTGAGCCAAGTTGCGTGACGCTAGCATTGCCTGTGTTGTTTCTGTGATTGTTTACAATGTTTAAAAAAATTGAGAACGCCGCCAGTTGTGAAGTGAGGGCAGTGATTAAATTCCTCAATGCAAGAAACGTTCGCCCATGTGATATTCATCGCCAATTAAAGGAGGTGTATGGAGACAATGTAATGGACGAGTCGTCTGTTCGGCGGTGGTGTCGCAACTTCAACATGGGGAGGGGGAACACACACGACGATGAGCGTTCGGAGAGACCGTCTGTCATTACAGACCAACTGGTGAGCTCAGTTGACGAATTCGTGAGGAACGATCGGCGCGTCACAATTGATGACATCTGTGAGCATTTTCCCAATGTTTCTCGAACAATTGTTCATGAAATTGTTAAACACCATCTGCATTATGCAAAAATTTGTGCAAGATGGGTCCCTCGCGTATCTCAATGAGCTGGCGGCGAAGGACTATGCAGCAGGAATACAGAAACTTGTCACACGTTATGACAAATGCCTTAATTTGCTTGGAGATTATGTTGAGAAGTAGTTTAAAGTATCCTCTTTCAAATAAAATTTTTTATGTTTGTTAATATTTACTTTTGTGTCATTATTTCACGAACGGGTACTACGTTCCGGATGACCCTCGTATATACATATATATATATATATATATATATATATATATATATATATATATATATATATATATATATATATATATAAAATAAAGAAATCATCATTGTATCGTGCAGCATTCATATGAATGACAAGCAGAGTATCCGCACAGGGCACAAGCACCAGCAATCAATCAGAAAGAGCAGGTCGTGGTAAAAATCTATTCTTGAAGGTAAATGAAAACGACGAATCATACTAGGAGTGGGGGCGTTTAGAGGTGGGTGACCGATCACGAGGTTTTATTATGAAATCACGTGTATGTATCTGGACTATGATGGTATGTCGCAATTTCTTCACTAGCTAACAGTCGTTTGGGTATTCACCAAAGTTTACTCGCGAGAACTTTGTGTGCGAGGAAAGAAAGAGTAAATTTAAGTTTGAGTTTATTTCTTATTCAAACCTTTCAATGAAGCAACAAATAAGAAGAAAGTACGAGCCAAGTGAGTAGATAAATAGCCAATTCGCGTGATTGTAGAAGCATACTACCTTGATCAAAAAGTTCCCGGAATAACCACCGTGTGCCGCTCCCATCGTTCCGATTTGAGTTCTGTTTTTTTTGTTAAATTGGTACATCTGTTGTTGATATTCCCTTTAAATCTTAGTGTCATAACTTGACATTTGCAAAAGTTACGTAGCCAAGAGTACATCTATCTCTGTGTGTGTTGGCGATTTTTTACAATTTCAGAAATGGATTTAAATTTGCAACAACGAACTTGTATTAAATTTTGCGTAAAAAACGGATTTAGTGGCGCACGGACGTTGGAAATGTTGGAAAAGTGTTTCGGCAACGATTCTCTAAAAAAAACGGTCGTTTACCAGTGGCACGAGCGGTTCAGAAGTGGTCGTGAGTCAATCGAATATGATGAACGCAGTGGCAGACCATCGACATCGAAAGTCGGTGAAAAAATTGATAAAGTAAAAGAAATGTTGGTCAATAACCGCAAATTAACCATCAGAGAAATAGCGGAGGACTTGAACATTGCCTATGGATCCGCCCAAGACATTGTGGTTAATGATTTGGGTTTCCGTCGTGTAGCATGCCAAAAGACCTCAATTTCATGCAAAAAAGAGACCGTGTTGACGTCGCAAAAGACATGATTTGCGAGGCTGAATCCGATCCCACATTCATCAAAAGGATCATTACTGGAGACGAGACGTGGGTTTATGAGTACGACACGCAATCCAGACATCAGGCAAGTGAATGGCGTTCACCAAATGAGCCGAGACCAAAAAAACCACGTCGTTTTCAGTCAAAAAAGAAGGCAATGCTGTCGGTTTTCATGGATTACAACGGTGTAGTGCATCATGAATTTTTGCCAGAAGGCCAGACAGTAAACAAAGAGTATTATTTGGGCGTT
This sequence comes from Hetaerina americana, assembly GCF_022747635.1. NCBI lineage: Eukaryota > Metazoa > Arthropoda > Insecta > Odonata > Calopterygidae > Hetaerina > Hetaerina americana. The sequence goes on along the minus strand of NW_027287095.1, from coordinate 94,667,951 downwards.
ATGAGACGTTTGCGTGAAGCAATTCGCCGAAAGAGACCAGAAATGTGGGCAGAAAACTCGTGGATTTTGCACCATGATAACGCACCGTCGCACAGTGCTGTCATTATTCGTAATTTTTTGACGAAAAATGCAACAAATACCATCCAACAGCCACCGAATTCACCTGATTTGGCTCCCTGTGACTTCTTTCTGTTCAATCGAGTTAAAAAACCATTACGGGGAACGCGTTTTAGCAGCCGAGAGGAAGTAATGGAAAAATCGCAGGAAGCACTGATGGACATACCGAAAACCGAATATAAAAAATGTTTCGAGGATTGGATCAAGCGCTGGCATAAGTGTGTTGCAGTCGATGGGGATTACTTTGAAGGGGACAATATAGTTTTAGATGAATAAACTTGTATTTTTAATTTTCTGAATAAATTCCGGGACATTTTTGATCAAGGTAGTATACTGAAAAAGTGAATTGTGGAAGTTATTTCACAAGAGTCATGCTCCGTTTAAAACATAAAGAGCATTCGGGATCCATTTGGGAAAGTTTGCATTGAGGAACAAGATAAAATTTACATAACATCCTTGTGAACGCAGTTTTCGTAGGAGAAAAGGGTTCCCAGTGTCATCAACTATTGCGACTTTTGTCACGATGGTTTAAAAATTGCTGCACTGTTCTTCGTGAGTATTAGTGTCGACGCTGCCTAACGTTGCATCCATAATTTCTCCACCACCGCTGCCACATTCACTCTAGAGCCGCATTTAATGGATAGGTGATATGAAAATTAAAAGGGAAATTGAATCCAGCACTCACTGATCACCATTATGAATCATTTTTCCACTTTCACAATTCTAAATCACAACAGTAGGGAGCATAACGGAAAACTAATTGGGCGACTTAAATACCATTGATCATCGGACACCAATTAATGCAATGGCTTTGATCTGACACACCTTGCCACACGCCTTCGTGGCAGTCAGCGGATGTAGTCTCTCAAACAGATGTCCGCTGTAAGCTCACAATGTGGTGGCTGTTCTTGGCGCTCTCTCTACCTCAGCGGTCAACCGAGATGATTTCCAGATGCACCTACCAACATCCTCGAGGATGCGCGTCCACCCAAAACGGGGTCTTGCCCGGCGTCATAGAACTGACCTTTCGGTCAATTTATTCTTTCAAACCCAAGTGAATGAAAATGAACAATGCGTGATAAAGTTCTTCGATTACAGTTTGTTAGGAAGCTTGCTAAATGCAAATGCATTAGCAAGCCTAAAATGAAGATTCACCTTATAACGTTCGCGAAATCTTGGGATAATAAAGTGCAGCAATAATTTTTATAATTTCGTCGATTCCGATTGGTTTGTAATAACCGATTCATGAAAGAAATCAGCCGGAAGCTTGCTACGACATTTCATCCGTCCTTTCTAGAGAATTCCCCACTCCAAATTTCAAATGATGCTTTCAACAGTCTATCCAAACTTAGATATAGTTTTGTTCCCTTCATTATTTATTACAAATTCTTATTGCCATTGAGACTTACATGCGTTGAGTTTAGCTTTGAACCGAGCTTAAGTAATTGCGTTTGACATCTTCATAGCATTTATTTTCTCGACTGAAAATTGATCACCTGTACTATAAGCTGCTGAAGTATATACATTAAAAATTATATTTTCTATGGATTTATTAACCCATCCTCGGAAAAGTTCGAGCGAAAGCTGCCCTTTCGTAAAGACTGTTCCAAACGAATAGAAAGCCTTACATTAAAATGGATAGTTTGGGTTGGTAGCAATTGGAAAAAATAAGATTAAATTGCACGAGTGAAACTATTCGACACCTCCCAGTCGTGCGAGTTCAATATAATCGCGAGGGAATGATAATGCGCGCCACATTGGCAGGCGAGAACAGCGAGAAGTCAAGGGCTGTGGAGGTGAACAATTTTAGGAATCCTTTTCCCTCGCATAAATGGGAGCAACAATATAATGATACGGATAATTCGAACCCCACGAAATTAAAGCTGTGGGGAACTTAGAGACATGATGATTACCAATGACACTAGGCCCTAGAAATGGCAAGCGATCGAAAGCCCCCTGCCACACGCCCTTGAGGAAATTTGCAGAATAATGAGAGTTTTTTTATACATAAGTAGATAACTCTAAAGAACCGCCTTGTCTCCGAACCATGACTCCCCTCATTCACAAGCAGCTGTGCAATGATACTTCGATGGGAATGAGACTAAAATCAGGAGAAACATTGCCCTTATGAGATAGAGAAGCACCTCGCACGTCCCTACAGCGGTTCACAGAGCAACACTTGTGGGAGGGGGGTCAATAGGGCCTCGCCCCGATTGAATAACTCTAAGCAGGGACGGGAGAGCTTTCTTATCTCGGTGACTCCACCACACGCCCTTGCGGGGCATTATGTAGATGTAGATGTATTATGTAGACTCACGTTTAACGGGCGTTGAAATTTCCACGTAGATGGCGTGCGGGCGTTGAAGTCCCTCACTTCCGCGCGGGCGTCGTGTTGGGGATCGCACATTCCAGCGCGGGGAGGGGTGGGAAATGGCGAGGAGGGGGGAGGAGAGGGGCGTCCAGTGGCTCGGACCCCTCACCCCCCTCCGCTGCCCTCGACAACACTCACACCCTGAGCAAGTGGGCGCAAGGGAAGGGGGAGAGAAGCGCCTCGTTTTTTCTCTGCCCTTCGTTCTTTCCCTCCAAGTTCACGGTCAAGGCCCGAGAGAGTGATTGGCTGAGGGAGCGGCGGAGGGAGAGAGGAGGTAGGGAGGATGGAGGAAGCGCTGGCTGGAGAGAAAGGGAGAGGCCGGGGGGAGGGGTGGGGTAGGCAGTGGGTCGGAGGGGGGCGGGGATCCGGGAGGGAGATGCTTTTCAATGTCAGTGGGAAACGATTTACTCAAACAATATTCAGGGCCATGCGAGGTTTCCTTTGCCAAATAGCAAGTTCCGTTGCGGAGGTGAGACAACACCCAACATAGACTATGGAGTGTACGTAGATATTATCCACTTGGGCTTTTCTCATCCACGACATGATCAAATTGAGGGAATTAAGAAAAAAAGATTATCGCTACATTCTCAAAAAATAATCGATAAACCACTAAATAATAAAAAGTCTGATGTACAAACTGAGCATATGGAATCAATGGCAGCGGTGATTTGGCTTCGCGACTTTTTTCTGAGCAACAAATGGAAGTAATAATCGATAATTCCGATTTAGTAAAGGCAGCTTACAATGCCAGAAAAACTCTCATCCTTTTGTAAATTTATAGAGATGACATCAATGTAATAGTATAGAGCAACATAACACTATTCACCGTTGTTTAAGATGTGGTATTTATTTTTATTATTTTAATATTTAACGGAAATTCACGGGAATGAATTTCTGGTCAGAATGTGTGAAGTTAAGGTCAGGCGCTCTTGTAAATACAAACTTGGAAAGGTAGACATACGTTAAGAATGGCACACCAAAAAGATGCTTAAGAGTCGCACTAACATCAGCCCTGAAGCTGTTAAAGCAGGGTACGAACATCTGCGGAGATACAATTTTTAAAAAGAGAAGTGGCAAAATATTGAATGGTAAAGCTATGGAGAGGTTTAATGAAGTGTGATGAATAACGTGGCTTCTGCTAGATACCCTATCGATATGCGCGACAATGGCGAATGAGCGGTCGCAAGGGCTCCAATCACCGGGATGGGCAAAATCAAATCTGTGACCATGTTCCAAAGCAACAGCGTTGACTTTCTTCACCGCGTGCACTTGTTTCCCTGCCACGCTTCGCATTCTAACTCTCCATACTTGGTTAATCTCCTAAATGGCGTAACATCTAGGAAGCTTGAAATCTGGGTACTAAAAGGCATTAGTCGGGATAAGTAGTGACTTCCAGCAAATCTAATGAGGGCCTGCACATGGACACTACCTCCTTGGTTGAGTGGTCGGTTGGTTGGCATGAGGGGCGGTCGGCGGAAAAGGGTCGCAAGGTCAGGTTTGGATAGGTGTCGGGGCGGAGGGGGAGGGCTGTGGCTCGCGGTAAGGACAGGCCATAGCGAAGATAGAAGACGTGGAGAGTGGAAAGTTTTTATTTAGGATTTTTTCGGTCTCTCAAGGGAACAAAACAGCCGTTTTAGTTTTTTTCGATATTTGAGAGGAGATTTGGCGCACAAAGAATTTCTGTCCCGGCTAACGGCACGTACGATTCCACATGACATGCCTCAGTATCGTGGCCATCTATCATATAAGTTCATGTTCATTTTTGTCCTCTACTCTTCAATACAGCTGAAATCTTTTGCAGATATTAAAATTGACTGATTGTACAAAACTACGTTCGGCACTAGCATTTCTGTGTGTTCACCACGATGCCCGTCTTTTCAGGGATTAGTAGTGGATATTTTTTAGCCTTTTCCCTCACCCTTTAAACACCCTTCCACCCTCACAATCATCACCTAATGTTGCACCCCCTCGCATACACTTTTCTGGTTGATCGCGGGGTATTTTTGCAGATGTAGATGAAGTTGTCATTTTGATGCGAAAATAACGATGCATACATCTACATCTGCATAAATATTCCGCAACTTACAAAAAAAGGTGTGTGGCAGGAAGTGCGAGCACCACGTGAAAATCTAGATCTACTAGATTGTGGGGCACTGTTCCCACGGAAAGGGACGAGGGATAGCTGGGAGAGTTTGAAACTGGCACGAAATACGATTAAGGAATGTTGTAGCATGTACTGCGTTAGTTGCATGTTTGTATGCACTCCTGTGTGCTAAGTGAGTGCGTGCCCGATTAGTGAATTGATTGCAAAGAGAGTGATAGAATTGCCAAGAATGTTGGAATGCATACAATGCATGCAGGCGCGCCCAGCACCGCTCTGACGGGCTGCGATTGGAGGGGGGTATGTTGGCAAGCGACGCTGAAAAAGGCAGTCGGCTCTGAGCTGTGGTGTAGTGAGGAGCTCTGTTAACGCGAACCTCCACGCTTCGACCCACGTCACGGAACGCGATGCCGAAGTTTTTGGAGCAGCGTTATTCCATCAAATTTGCGGTAAAGCTTGGGAAATCGTCTACCGAAACTGTCGGTATGATTAACCAGGCTTACGGGGAGTCAGCCATGTCCAGAAACATGATCTTTCGGTGGCACAAGATGTTCGTGGAGGGCAGAGAAGAGGTCGACGACGAGTCTTCGAGAGGTTCCCGATGATGCCTTCGCGGGAGCGTTCCAGGAATGGGAACGCCGCTGGAACAAGTGTATCGACTCACAAGGGTCCTATTTTGAGGAATATTAGCTTAAGATATGTAAAAGTGTAATAAATTTTTTTTCCTGAGCTCAGTACACTTATTTTCCGGACGAAACCTGTAAGAAGGATAGAAGAGATGTAGAGCAGGCAGCCGACCAGAAAGTGAGAATTTCATGAGAAGTCTATTCGAAACGATGCCTAATCAATGCAGCAGGGAAGGAACTCTAGAATGACGGGTGCCCTGCTTTAATTTAAAGAGATGTATTTTTATACAGAGAAGCCAAAAAGGGATTGGATGATGTGAAGTCATGATGTGAGAGCAAAGGCTGGAGAAGACACGGGTGCTAACATATAGTAGTAATATGGAGTATCATTACCTAAATGCGATTCAAAAGTGGTACGAGACATGGGAGCTAGAATTAAATTTGAAGAAATGTGTTTCGATATATTTTTGAAGGAAGAGTATTTCACCCGGAAACACACCATACAGGGAACCAACATAACATACGTGGAATCAGTGAAATACTTGGGTGTAACGATAACTAAAGATATGTCCTGGGGAAAAACCACATTAGTTAAATTTGCTGAATAGGAAATAAAAAGTTAGGGTTCATAAAAAGGATTCTTGGGAAATATAGTGAGAGGGTTTAAGATGTTCGTTATTTTACATTAGCTAAGCCACACCTAGAGTATGCAGTGAGTGTATGGTATCTTCACAAGGTAGGCTTAATTTTGGAACTAGATCGAGTGCAACGGAGATCAGCTAGGTGTGTGAAAAAGTTTGATAGACAAGGTAGCAGTATCACGACAATCTTGGAAGCATTAGGATGGGAGCCACTAATTGAGCGTCGGTTAATATACAGGTTAACCTTTCTGCGTAATTTTAAGGCTGGTCACTTATCCCAAGATGTTGAAGACATATCATAGGCCCCGACTTACTATGGTAGATCAGATCTCGCACATAAAATCAGGGAGATGGATAGTAGAATGGATAGATTTTTAAATATCTTACTTTTCTTGCACCACTATGAATCAATATAGATATGACCGAATAAAAAAAGGCCGTGGGGGGTAGAAAACATCCCTACGGAACTACTAAAGGGTTTAGGAAAATGAAAAGGAAAAAGGACTTAAAAGTTTAGGAAAGGAAGAGGAGTTTTTATTGACAAATTCGTAGCATTTATTAGAGAGGATTTTGTACGGAAGACTTTATCAGATGGGCGTTAGTTCCTATTACAAAAAAAGGGAAAGGCAGCCATGTGTGAGAATTACAGAAGAATAAGTTTGATTTCGCCCGCAGCTAAAGTGGTTCTCAGGATCATTGATAAGAGGATGGAGAGCAGGGAAAATTATTAGTGTAGAGTAATCAATTGGGGATCAGGGAGGGGATAGGCATGTTTTTTGCCGTATTATTAATACGCCTATCTCCATTAGTATGGAGAAGAACATAGAATAAGATGAAATTTTTCCTTTGTTGCTTAGATTTTGAGAAGGCACTCGATAGGGTGATTTGAATAGATTTGAGGAATCTAATGCAGAAAATGAGTAAATTGCAGGGATACGAGATTTATCTGCGACCAGTACATGTGGAAGACTGCTCAGGTGCGAGCGGGGGATCAAGTGATAAGGGCAGTGTTTCAAAGAGGAGTGATGACACCACAAACAATCGCATGTCACAAAAATTCAACTCCTGTCTCAACGCATCCCCGGAGGTGACTGAACTAAAGTGCGCCTGAGTGGTGGGGGACCCCTCTACCGAGCCGACCAGTGAGACCCCCATCCACCGCTCCGCTGAGGCAACAGCGAACCAGTCACGATACTTATTGCACGGACTCTGTATGTGGCGAACATGATTGGAGAGGCATGGAAAGAACTGGAAGTAGGAATGACATTCAGCGGGAAATTCATAATATCAGTTAGGTTTGCTGATGATCATTCATTTATTTGCCAATCAGTCAATAGGTTACAAGCATTACTAACCCCATTGGAAAGTCAGCGCAATAGTTTTGTGATGAGAGTAATTGTGAACAAAAAGTTATGCAGTTTTCGAGAAAAAGGAAGACTAAATCAAACATTAAAGAAGGAGGTCATAAACTGCAGCAGATGGAAGTGTTTACCAATCTCGGAAGTGTTTTAAACCTTGAGAGGAAGAATTGGATTAGGCAAAGTAAGTATTCCACAAGGAGGAGGGAATTATAACAGGGAAGTTAAGTAAGCATTTTAAAACAAGGCTAGTGAAAACTTTCATATTGAGTTCAGTAGTGCGCGGATGGAAACATGGTCCCAGAAGCAGGATGATAGGAGTAGATTGTGGAGGCTTTGGAAATGTGGGTGTGGAGAAGAATGGAGAAGGTGATGTGGAGAGAAAAGAAAACAAAAGAGGAAGTGCAAGGCACGGTGGGTGAGGAGAGGGGATTGTTGGGAGAAATCCGAAGGAGGCACAGAAAGGTGGATGAAAGCATTTTGATTGGCAATGGAATGTTGAAGACTGCAAAATAGGGGAGGATTTTAGGTAAAAGAGGAAAGGGCAGGAATAGGATAGGGTGGTTGGACGGAATGAGGGGAGGAAGGAATAATCCAGGACTGAAGGAGGGCTTGGTACAATGTTGGATTTCTGATTGTGTGTTGTAGAAGAGACAAGGGAATTATCGTGGCTTCGCTGCGTAGCTTGTGTCCATGCAAAAACTCTACATTAACAGGTACACTGTAATACAAAAATGATTAATAAGATTAAATGAAAATAAAAACGATATTAACTCAATCAGCAAAAAATCGATTATCAAAATCGTCTAAAATCATATTCCAATTCCTTTCGCGGATTTAAAAAATACGATATATAAAGAAAAGGCATCACAATATCTCGAATCAACATTCCTAATCATTGTTTAGTTTCTTTTGAGCTTGGGGATCTTTATGCTATTCATTAGACAAGAATCACGGAAGCGTGATCGCTGCATTAAGCTATCGTTCTGGTTTTTTAGAAGATTCTCGACACTTTCTCGAAAGTATCCCAAATACCGCAGATTGCAGATTTGGCCTCACCAATGCGAAATATCAAATCTACTTTCTCATTGCTTCGCCCTACATTTCCGCCCACAAATGAGAGCAAGTTTCTTATGCAGGCGGCTCCTGCGCATATCCTCCCTATGCGTGCGCTACATGACGGGTTGGAGTTAACAGCGACAATCTTCGTGTGCTCTTTTTGATAATTTTTGTCCCGTTGACCATTTTATTACATTGCATTTTTAAAGCATTATAATTTCCAGCAAATCCGAAATACTGTCTAAACTGTGAGAGAGATGACCGACATTAGCCGAAGTCTGCGTGTTCCCACCAAATAATTAATTGTGTTGTCTGGAACAGAGGAGATAAGTGAGCGTTTCTTTCTTGATTTTGATAATATTAAGATAATTATAATTAATATTATTAGTAACACATTTTGCATTGTTAATGTCTTCAGCCAAACATCAAATCTGACGAGTCTGCGAATTTTGAATCAAGGAGCCGCAACACCTCACCGAGTCATTAAAATGTTTTCGCGAATGTGCGCTACATTACAAAACCATTTCATTCATTATACGAGGCAATATAATAAATATTTATTATCCTAGATAACATATACATATATATATATATACACATGCATATATATATGTATATATATATATATGTATATATATGCATATATATATAATGGGCTGACACAATACAACACAAATAGAATAGAATAGCAACATTTAAAAGGACACTCACACGGTAAGTCGTTCGAGCCTTCGGCCCTCTCAGAGGCCTTCTTCAAGAGAGACTGACTGTACTCTCTTGAAGAAGTACAATCGTTAACTTGAAGAAGTATAATCGTTACTGTGTTTATGGTTTATGTATATATATATATATATACATAAACCATAAACACAGTAATCTACATCTCATCTACATATCTGAATAATCAACCCGAAGGTCGGTTTAGTAGGTGATGGTAGAGATCACCCAGTACTAAGCCCTATACGACGCGTGAAAATTCACACATCAGGGTAGGGGGCCCAGAGTGCCTTGCCCGGGAATCGAACCCGGGACCCTCTGGTCAGCAGTCCAACGCTCTACCCACTGTACTACCGCGACCCATATATATATATATATATATATATACATATAAATATATATATATAAATAAATAAATAAATAAATAAATATATATATATATATAAATATATAGAAATATATATGGGGGATTGGAATGCAACGGTAGGCGAAGGAAGAGATGGTGATGAGGTGGGGGACTACGGTTTAGGCACGAGGAATGACCTCGGGGAGAAAGCAATTGAGTTCTGTATGAGACAGAGGTTAGTCATCACCAACACTTGGTTTAGACACCACAAACGACGCAGGTATACATGGAAAATGCCAGGTGACTCAGAAAGGTATCAGTTAGATTATATTATTGTTAGACACAGGTTTAGGAACAGCGTGATGAATTCGCACAGCTTTCCGGGAGCGGATGCGGACTCTGACCACAATTTAGTGGTTATGAAATGTAGCGTCCGTTTCAAAAAGATAAGGCAGGGGCGGCGGGTTAGAAAATGGAACGCAACAGGATGTAGAGCAAATTATGGAGGATGGTAAAGGGCTAAGTACTGTTGAATAAAATGGGAAAGTATCAAGGAAGGGTTGTCTAAAGCCGCAAAAGACACTATTGGAGCCGTTAATGCGAAAAGGACTAGGACACAATGGATCACGGATGAGATGATTACAAAGATAGATGAGAGGAGAAAATGGAGGAATGTAAACACGGAGTTAGGAAAAATGAAGTACAAAGAGTTAAACAATAAATTGAGGCGGGCGACAAATAAAGCAAAAGAAGCATGTTGAAAGACACAGTGTAAGGATATGGAAAGTTTGCAGAGGAAGGGTGAAATTGGTGCACTGAACAGCAAAGTTAAATATTTATCGGGAAGTAAGAAAGGGAGATCTATGGTAACAGTTAGAGATAAGTCGGGTAAGGTAATAGTTGACGCAGGAAAGATCCAAGAGAGATTAAAGGTCCCACACTACTTAGGTAGATCAGACCACAAAGATAAACTAAGGGAGATAGATTCCAGGACAGATAGGTACAAATACTCATTCTTTCCCCGAACAATCAGAAATCATAATAGTAAGAAACCGAAGTCACTTGAGAAATATTGAAAACATTGAATTTACAAGTTGGAGCAAAGTTAAACGCTGCAAAGCTGTTAGGTATACTTTCTGGTGCATGTGTATGTAAGATGTAGATTGAGTGTTCTCATGTGTGTGGGGTGTAAGTGTTCATGCATGAATGTATGCCATGTTTTTTTTGTGGATATATGATTTTGTGGTTATTGCATGCGGTTTTTTTCTCTTTCTTTTCTAAATTACGGGTGGTGTCCTAACACTCCCCGCCACACGCCCTTGCGGCGGCTTGCGGGGTATTAAGTAGATGTAGATGAAAGGAATATATAGAAGGACTGTATAGTAAAGAACTTAGACCAACGAAGTTATACATAGAAAAGGAACATGACGTAGAGAAAGACAGCTTAGGTCCAGGCATACTAGACGATGTGATAGAAAGGGCATTAAGGGAGATGAAACTAAATAAGGCCGTGGGGTGGATAACATTCCTGCGGAACTACTGAAATGTATGGGAAAATGTGGGAGGAAGAGGCTATATGGGCTGATTCGTAGTATTTATGAGTTTGGGAGACTTTGTGAGGTCAGTTTTAGTTCCTATTCCGAAAAAGGTAAAGGTTACATCATGTGAGGACTATCGGACAATAAGTTTGATATCCCACGTAGGTGAAGTTGTTCTAAGGATCATTAACAAAAGAATAGAGAGTAGGGCAAATGATTACTTAGGGGATGACCAGTTTGGGGAAAGGTAGGCGTAATGCCATTGCAGTAATGAGATTATTAATCGAGAGGAATATGGAATATAACCAGAAGGTATTTGCCTGCTTCGTAGATTTCGAAAAAAGCGTACGTAGAGTGAATTGGGAAAAACTAATGAGTATATTGCGGAAAATAGGAATCGATTGGAGGGAAAGGAGGCTAATCCGCAACCTGTACTTCTCTCTGACTGCTCAGGTGCGGGTGGGAAACGGCGAGTCCGGATTGGCAGTGTTAGGAAGAGGTGTAAGGCAGGGTTGCCCATTATCACCGTTGCTGTTCAACCTGTATGTAGAGGAAATGATCAAAGAGGCATGGGAAGAACTGGAGGTAGGAATGAAAGTGGGCGGGGAATTCGTAAAATCAGTTAGGTTTGCTGATGACCAAGCTTTAGTTTGTCATTCAGCCAAGGGGTTGCAAGCATTGCTGAGTGAATTGGAAATTCAGTGCGACAGGTATGGGATGAGAATCAATATAAATAAAACAAAGGTTATGCGATTCTCTAGAAAGAAAAAGGCTAAGCTAAACATTAAAATAGGAGGGCAAAATCTAGAGCAGGTAGAACAGTTTACGTATCTCGGCAGTGTTTTGGACCAACACGGTCAAATTAGTAGGGACGTGAGGAGAAGAATTGCACTAGGCAAAGAGGCTTTCACAAGGAGGAGGGAGTTGATGACAGGTACGTTGAGTAAGGATATTAAGAAAAGACTCTTGAAAGGGCTCTCTCAGGCTTTTGAAATGTGGTTGTGGAGAAGAATGGAGATGAAGTGGATAGAGAAGAAAACAAATGAGGAAGTACTTGGTATGGTGGGCGAAGAGAGGGGTTTGTTGGGAGAAATCCTATGGAGGCAGGAAAAGTGGACGAAGGGGGTATTGTCCGGCAGTGGGATGTTGAAGACTGTAGTAGAGGGGAGGATGTTAGGCAAACGAGGAAAGGGAAGGAACAGGATAGGGATTTTGGACGGAATCAAGGGAGGAAGAGAGTACTCAGAGATGAAGAGTGACCTGATTTAGAGTAGGATACTGGATTTTGTGTTTTGTTAGGATTCACAAAATATTTATTTAGTAGCTGTGTCCATCGAAAAACCTACCTTAACCGGTAGATTACCTTATTATATATATATATATATATATATATATATATATATATATATATATATATATATATATGCATAAATAGATTTTATAAAGGACGGTAGAGAAAGGTCAAAATACTCCCCAAAATTTGCCAATACATTTATTCAATCATTGGTGTTTTGTTGAAATTCAAAGCAAGTTTTTGAGTGAATCCACTCAATTTAACCGGGAGGCACCGCGAGGGGTCTCGCGAGGGCTGCCATAAATATTATTATGTATTTTAATATGCACATGAACACAGAAAAATGATTCGCAACTTCATGAAATAATAAATACGTTCAGGTAAAGCCTAAAATTTTGACTTTTTGGACTAGCTTCTTTCACTATGGTCACCCATACGTACAACTGGAGGCTCGTAGGGGAAATAATGACTTTGAAAGGAAATGACAATGCTGAGAGTTGGGGGATGTGCGTGCGCGTCAGGTAACCTGCCCTAATATTTCCCCTTGATCCAATTCGTACAAGTCTTAGGACTCGTACCTCAGCGAGTAAAATGTTATCATAGGAACTGATTTACAGAGACTAATTAAAGAAAGACAATTTACAGAGAGACTTTGCTGGGACAAATTTTTCAAAAGTATTTTTATGCAAAGTGTACAAGCTATTGTAATTTTAAAACTGACCCTAACGTTTAATAATATATAATATATTGGACAGATGTGACAACGTAGTAATATATCGTGGTATGCCATCGCCAAAGAGGAATGCATTTCGAGTTTATCGCAAAACAAACTCCACCTCTCGAGAAAAAAAACGACATTCACACCCATTGCCTTCTAATGGACGTGGTAATAATTGATTTTGTCCATGCTTCCAAATAATTTCGCTCGTACCGCCATAAAATGCACAATATAAACGTTGCTCCCGCCGACTGTTTGGAGAGTGGCTGGGTCGAGGGCAGGTGGTGACAGCAAATGGACACCCGCCGCCTCCTCGACCGAGTCGTGGGCAGGGGGAAGGGTTTGTTTGGGAGATGACATCGGTGGCTGCGTGGCCGAAACTTCACCCTCCGCCACGAGTGGGTGCGGCCCTGGACCGGCTCGCTGTCTCATTCGAATGCAAGGAAGTATATGTATACCAGTGTCGAGCAGGTAAATGCTCGCTAGACAGATATTTTGCGCGGATGAAAATCATATGAATAAGAGGGCAGCACAATCTTACGATGTCGCGCCGTTTTATTCTTATGGCTCCCAATCCCATTTTACAATCAAGATAAATTGGACGACCGGAATTTCATTCGTGATTGAATGCACGGAACACGCAAAGCGGACCGTAGATTACGTGGAGACTCATTTCGCGGGGACATTCCTAAAGCTCGGTCTCCATAATGCATGGGCAATATTCCCTGTGATGACGTGACTCACGCTGAAAGCTGAAATAATCATTTGAATACGCAATCAGAATTTAAATATTCATTTAAATTCTATTGGCCATTCCATCGCAAATAATGGAGCAGTTAAAATTTAAAACAGATTGAATTAGTCGCTATATTTCCAAACATTTTTCATCGAAATTTCGGAAGCCTACAGATTTGAATTTAATCTCTCGATGAAATTCAGCAATTTTGCAAATGCGTACCGAGATGAAAGAACTGTTACTCAAGATGAGAGCCAAATATATTAATGTAATTAGCAATATTTGACACGTGCATCAGGTAGGGTTAAAGGCACAAGAGAAATGTGGCTGAAATAATGAACTCTTACAAAGTGTTTTAAACAAACTACGATCCATGAAAGGATATTGTGATATAATTTAAGTCGAAGACAAACGCGAATACATGTTGATGCAGGCTGGTTTGAAACAGCCTAGTCTGTTTTGGATGATTCCCCATAGACTCTCTTCAGCATAGCATAATAGATCTGCTGCAAGGCTAGAATTTCAAAGGTGTATAAATCATACGCTTTGACCTGGATAGTGGATTTGATTATTTCATATAAATGAATCAAAATACCATTCTTTTAACTAAAAAATAGCTTCAAAAAAGTTTTTGTTTGATATAGCCATGAAACATCATTCAAAATATCATCTATGGTAATTAAAGGTTCGAAGCGAACGAAGGCGAAAACGGGATCATCAATATGCTGCAGTATTTAAGCCCTTTTAATTTTCAACAAATTTTATTGTGATTTTTGAGTTCAACGGGTTTTAGCTGCTTTTCAAAGTGAATTGTGTTGCTGTGTGTTCAAAATGAACTTGGAAACCACGAAAGCATTCCTTCGATACGCCGGGTTGACACGCTCCGAGATAATGGGTGATCGTGGAGGCATTCGCCCCGCTCCGATCCCAGTGGCGCCCCCCCACCCCCGTCGGCGGCGGCGGCAGGCGATAGACGGCGGAGACGAGCGCGGAGGGCACGGGCCAAGCATCTCACGGGTATGAGGCACGTTCGAGGCCACTCACTGCGAGAGACATTAGGGCCCCGGGCGCAAGGGGTCCCTCCGAACGACCCCTGGAGGGCTCCAGCCCTTCAAAGGTGCGCGCTCCACTTTCACGTGGTGCCGGTTGTTTGTTGCTGGCGTATGACGAAGGGGAGGCTGCCATGGGGGAGGGGATTCGCTCCCACTCCCTCCGCGTTGCATTGTGGGGCCTGCGGCGATTGCGTCTCCCGGGGGAACGAAGGGGGGGGGCGACCTTGAAAGAGAGACTATCCAGGTGGGCCGACCAGAAGGGTGCCGGAAAATAGCGACGGAAGGAAAACAGGGTGAGAATGGGAGAGGTGCGCAGCTTGCACCCCCACCCCACTCCCTCCCACGCGCAGCGAATGCCATTATGTCCCCGGTGGGCACTGGCCGACCCCCTCCCCCCAGCCGGGCGGGCACCCGTGGGCGGACAATGGCCGGACGAGCTAGCCTGCAGTTCTTTGGGGGTCCTGGCGTCCTAGGGGGTGGCGCCCTCTTTGTGGGCCACTGGGCACCCTGGGGGCAGCGGACTCCACCTCCGACGCTCTTTGAAGCGAGGGGACTCGCCACTCGATAGACGGATATCATTATCCTTACCCTCTCCTGCAAAATTCTGGAGAATACGATCGTGAGTGAATGCGTGGCAGTCGGGAGTTTTTTCACCCACAACAAATGCGGCTTCCGAAACAGTGTAGACTGAGGAAAAAAACTCTGTTTACTCACCACGACATCCTAAATATCTGGGGAATAAGGTAGAAAGTAGTAGCCGCTATATTCTTTGTTTTGAACAAGTTCATGGCAATGACGCAATAAACACTACGCGATAAATTGATGCACAATCTCGCTCATCATGTTTTTAATAGAGTGGCAAAACCTCATACATAACATGTCGAGGAATCAGAGGGGAATATACGAGTAATGTAAATGCCGACCCTTGGAGAATCCTTGGAAATAAAGAAGAGACACCATGTTCGAGTAATTAACGAATAAAACTGGGACTTCATCTCTCGAAGAGTACAGAAATAGTCGAATGAACATTTTAAGGGATGCACTATTTCATGTTGGTCAGACGTCTTTCTTTTATTTATTTTATCGCAATTTTGAATGATTGCTGCTAAAAGATATTCAATTTAAGAATTAAACCCATTAAAAATAAAACTTTCCAGGGCAATTAAAAACTGTTCATAGCCAACAAAATGCCGTACGATCTTAGGAAAGCGTTGAATGTGCGGATTGACCTCTAAAACGTGATGCCAATGGGTTAATGAGCGCAGAGAGATAAATTTGAATAAGACATGCAAAACACCATTCAACCTACTCGAAAATTAAACAATAACTGCAGTGATCTATCATTAGATTGCCAAGTACAGCAGAGGTTACGGAGCTAACATCCCATAATTCATATCAATAATCCTACATCATGTTTTTAATAACGCAAGGGATTATATATTTTCCAAGTACCCCGTAAATCGAAAAAAACGACCTATTTTGGTAAAACGGTACTCATCCCACGCTCAGGCTACCCGGGGAGGTCACTCAAAATACTTAGCTACCAAAGTAACTGCTGTTTTACTTCGGAAGGGTCTGAAATATTATTAATCGGGTATTTGGCTGTCACGCCTAATACCCTGACGGCGGTGGAATGGTACACGAGGAGCGGGGGGAAGAGGGACAGCTGACGGCGACGCAACTGCTTCGATCCCCGAAGCGGTTGCGTCGAAGGGGTGGGTGGCCCTCGCAGGTGCCCCAGGGGGTCGAGGGTCCATCGCCGCGAGCGCTGAGATTCAGCGCGCACCCGCCATTCGGAGGCGACCGTCCTGAACACGTGGCTCTGCCCTTTCACCGATCGCACCTCCAACCCTCGGTAATCTTACACGGCCGGAGAAGAGGAACGCGATTTGTGCGCGACACCTGCTCCCTGGCGAGCTCTTTCTAAGACCACTGACTGGCGCAAACACTCCCCACTAGAGCCGATAGCAAAACCATCCCCGCATTCGCCGGCGGCGGGCTTCAAGATGTAGTGATAGTTACGCGAATTCAATCGGGGAATGGTTCCCGCCGGCGGACCTTGACCTCTCGCGATGCAATGCTTAATGCGTCGACGCCAAACAAAGCACTGCAGTTGTGCGATGGATGAAGTTTACGTAACTTGAAGGCGTCAAAAGACGCGAAGACGCTAGTCAAAATGGAGACAGAGGGTGAGTTTTCGACTTAAATGGGAATCATGTACGACACCGGAAGTATATCGGAACTTCATAGTTAAACCGGCAGAGATTTTTGTTGTTAAGAAAGGTTTCACATGCGTTGAATGATAATATGAATGAATAACTAGTGCTGCGATTGGAGGTCAGTACCGAGCGGCGCTCGATAGCAGCAAAACGTCGCGGTCCTCTCAGGCATTTCCAAAACGCGCCACGCAGCACAGACAGACGTCCCGACGCCATTGCATTTCTCACACGCACTTGGCATCACCATTCCGGCGCATTTCTCTTTTCGTTCTTCTGCAATTGCCCAGAATCCTCACTTCCCTAACCCTCCCTCTCATCAAAGCCTCCCTTTTCTGCCTCTTTCGCATTTCCCGCCGACGGTTCCCTCTTCCCACCTCTGAAGATGACAGGAGACCCGAGGGATCCTTTCCGCCCCTTTCGCTTATTCTCCGCACCCATATCCTAAAGGTCCACCCCCAACCGCTTGCCTGGAAGCCATATTGCGCATTATCGATAGTCACCTGTTCAAACGGTGACTGTTCTCGTTATCTCTCCTCGTAAATTGCTTTTTCTGTCAGGAAATTTTGTTTTCCCTTATCCCTTTACCAGGCCCACCTGGTGCTCCCATCCCCTGCCGCACACCTTTTTGGTGGATTGCTGGCTATTTACGATGTAGATGTAGATGAAAATGGAGTGGGCTTTGTTGACCGGACCTCTGTTCTCGTATCGGGAGCCACTAGATCGCTCCTGGGTGCACTAAACCGCGGGCACTTGGAAACTGCTGTTGCGAAGTATATACGAACAGGTTCTGGAGGAATTTGATCACGACGGTTTGGCGGTGGAGCAAGAACCGGGAATTTTGAGAATAACTTGGAAAGAAATCTTTAAAGAAGCATTCAGTCATCTAAAAGGCCTGTAAGTCCACCCGTGAGGAATTAGATCGTCTAAATAGTATCGCAAAAACCGCCGAGGCGGCAAAAGTAAGAACACTTCCGACGTGGAACTCATTTTGCGAACCACAATGACATGAAGTGCAAAAAAATACACGGGGTCTTGCACTTTCAGTTAAATTTTTTCAAAAAAAAATGTTTACTCTCAACATAAACCATCGTGTGCAGTGTTTAAATAGTCTAGTATGTGGCTCATAGACAAAACGGAAAATAAAACTGGCATGAGACAAACTTGGATTGCTGCCTATGCACTGTAAGTTGTGAATTAAAGGGACACTCAGTATAAAAGACGAATAGACAGTCCCAGCGATGCGCGACAGGAAAATATGAATGACAACCTCAAAGCTTTTTCGGATGGAAACAATACAACCGGCCTCAAATCATAAATGGCTGTTTCTAGCGTAACATGGTGGAATTTCTTCATGATGAAAAAAGACACTTGGCTCTTCCACATAAAAAAAGTTTTATTTATGACTGAGTTTTTGTTAAAGCGTAGTATCTTCAAGCTCACCTGAAGATGTTACGTCGTAACGGAACCTATATCGTAAATGAAACTATTTCCATACAGTGTTATTAAAATTAAATACGTTACTCAATCTCGATGTGAAATCTTTGATCCTTCGTATTTTTGCAAATGTTTATATTACAACTTTCATATTTTGGTACTAATAAGTAACCAAAAAATACAATTTATACATTACTACATGCAATCTATGACATTATTTATTTATCCGAACACAAAGACAAAGGACAAATAAATTATATTTTCAATATACTACCTTGATCAAAAAGTTCCCGGAATAACCACCGTGTGCCGCTCCCATCGTTCCGATTTGAGGTCTGTTTTTTTGTTAAATTGGTACATCTGTTGTTGATATTCCCTTTAAATCTTAGTGTCATAACTTGACATTTGCAAAAGTTACGTAGCCAAGAGTACATCTATCTCTGTGTGTGTTGGCGATTTTTTACAATTTCAGAAATGGATTTAAAATTGCAACAACAAACTTGTATTAAATTTTGCGTAAAAAACGGATTTAGTGGCGCACGGACGTTGGAAATGTTGGAAAAGTGTTTCGGCAACGATTCTCTAAAAAAAACGGTCGTTTACCAGTGGCACGAGCGGTTCAGAAGTGGTCGTGAGTCAATCGAAGATGATGAACGCAGTGGCAGACCATCGACATCGAAAGTCGGTGAAAAAATTGATAAAGTAAAAGAAATGTTGGTCAATAACCGCAAATTAACCATCAGAGAAATAGCGGAGGACTTGAACATTGCCTATGGATCCGCCCAAGACATTGTGGTTAATGATTTGGGTTTCCGTCGTGTAGCAGCAAAGTTGGTGCCAAAAGACCTCAATTTCATGCAAAAAAGAGACCGTGTTGACGTCGCAAAAGACATGATTTGCGAGGCTGAATCCGATCCCACATTCATCAAAAGGATCATTACTGGAGACGAGACGTGGGTTTATGAGTACGACACGCAATCCAGACATCAGGCAAGTGAATGGCGTTCACCAAATGAGCCGAGACCAAAAAAACCACGTCGTTTTCAGTCAAAAAAGAAGGCAATGCTGACGGTTTTCATGGATTACAACGGTGTAGTGCATCATGAATTTTTGCCAGAAGGCCAGACAGTAAACAAAGAGTATTATTTGGGCGTTATGAGACGTTTGCGTGAAGCAATTCGCCGAAAGAGACCAGAAATGTGGGCAGAAAACTCGTGGATTTTGCACCATGATAACGCACCGTCGCACAGTGCTGTCATTATTCGTAATTTTTTGACGAAAAATGCAACAAATACCATCCAACAGCCACCGAATTCACCTGATTTGGCTCCCTGTGACTTCTTTCTGTTCAATCGAGTTAAAAAACCATTACGGGGAACGCGTTTTAGCAGCCGAGAGGAAGTAATGGAAAAATCGCAGGAAGCACTGATGGACATACCGAAAACCGAATATAAAAAATGTTTCGAGGATTGGATCAAGCGCTGGCATAAGTGTGTTGCAGTCGATGGGGATTACTTTGAAGGGGACAATATAGATTTAGATGAATAAACTTGTATTTTTAATTTTCTGAATAAATTCCGGGAAATTTTTGATCAAGGTAGTATATATATATATATATATATATATATATATATATATATATATATAAGGCCGTGGGGGTGGATAACATTCCCGCGGAACTTTAAAAATGCTTAGGAAAATGTGGGAGGAAGAGGCTATATGGGCTGCTCCGTAGTATTTATGAGGAAGGAATCTGGCCGGAAGACTTTGTGACATCAGTTTTAGTTCCTAATCCGAAAAAGATAAAGGCTACATCATGTGAGGACTGCAGGACAATAAGTTTGACATTCCACGCCGCTAAAGTTGTTCTTAGGATGATAAACAAAAGGATAGAGAGTAGGGCAAACGATTGCTTAGGGGATGCTCGATTTGGGTTTAGGAAGGGGAGAGGTACGCGTGATGCCATTGCAGTAATGAGATTATTAATCGAGAGGAATATGGAATACAATCAGAATGTATTTGCCTGTTTCGTAGATTTCGAAAAAGCGTTCGATAGAGTGATTTGGCAAAAACTAATGAGTCTATTGCAGAAAATAGGAATAGATTGTAGGGACAGAAGGCTAATCAGCAACCTCTACTGCTTAAGGTACGAGTGAGGGACGTAGAGTCCGGATGAGCGGTGTTAGGAAGAGGTGCAAGGTAGGGTTGCCCATTATCACCGTCGCTGTTCAACCTTTATGCAGAGGAAATGATTAAAGAGGCATGGGAAGAACTTGAGGTAGGAATGAAAGTGGACGGGGAATTCGTAAAATCAGTTAGGTTCGCTGATGACCAATCTTTAGTTTGTCAGTCAGCCAAGGGGTTGCAAGCATTGCTTAGTGAATTGGAAATTCAGTGCAACAGGTATGGGATGAGAATCAATATTAATAAAACAAAGGCAATGGGATTTTCTAGAAAGAAAAAGGCTAAGCTAAACATTAAAATTGGAGGGCAAAAACTGGAGCAGGTAGAACAGTTTACGTATCTCGGAAGTGTTTCGGACCAACACGGTCAAATTAGTAGGGACGTGAGGAGAAGAATTGCACTAGGCAAAGAGGCTTTCACAAGGAGGAGGGAGTTGATGACAGGAACGTTGAGTAAGGATGTTAAGAAAAGACTCGTAAAAACTTTGATATGGAGCGTAGCTATGTACGGCGCGAAAACGTGGTCATTGAAGTAGGAGGATAGACGTAGACTGGAGGCTTTTGAAATGTGGGTGTGGAGAAGGATAGATAAGGTAAAATGGACAGAGAAGAGAACAAATGAGGAAGTACTTGGTATGGTGGGTGAAGAGAGGGGTTTGTTGGGAGAAATCCTATGGAGGCAGGAAAAGTGGCTGAAGGGGGTATCGACCGGAAGCGGGATGTTGAAGACGGTGATAGAGGGGAGAATGTTAGGTAAACGAGGAAAGGGAAGGAACAGGATAGGGATGTTGGACGGGATGAAGGGAGGAAGGAAGTACTCAGAGATGAAGAGGGACTCGATATAAAGTAGGATGTTGTGTATTGCTAGGGGTCACAAATTATTTAATAAATAATTATGTCCATCCAAAAACCTACCTTAATCGGTAGATTACCTAATAATTAACTATATATATATCTTCGAAATGGAACACTCTTCTGCGACGCACAAATATATAAAAACACAGATGAGGATTTTTAGAATATAGAGACACAATGAAGGACACTCACAATATGTTATTTGACGTTTCGACAGCTCGGCTGTCGTCTTCAGAATGGCGTTCTCGGGGAATAGCGGATATAAATATATATATATA
This sequence comes from Hetaerina americana, assembly GCF_022747635.1. Lineage (NCBI taxonomy): Eukaryota > Metazoa > Arthropoda > Insecta > Odonata > Calopterygidae > Hetaerina > Hetaerina americana. The sequence continues at coordinate 94,646,308 of NW_027287095.1, read as the reverse complement.
TATATATATATATATATATATATATATATATATATATATATATATGGAACGCTCTTTTGGCGACGTATAAATACATAAAAACACAGCTATAGATTTTTTTAAACACAGAAAAAAAAGGAAGGGCTCTCACATGGGTAGTTTTGACGTTTCGTCGCTGATGACGACGGCCGTGCTGTCGAAATGCCAAAACTAAATATGTGAGTACCCTTACTTTGTGTTTGTATGTTAAAAAAATCTATTTGTTTTTTAGAATAAATATTTAAAATATTTTCGACGCATGGTGTTTTAAATCTGCCAATTTTAAGAAAAATCAGACGCGAAAACTGAAGGAATGCACGAAAATTAATTTATTATTAGCAAGACCCGTCATTGTATGCCTACACCGAGGAGTGGGTTGAATAACTGATCGCAGCACTTTTCCACTTGATAATATCAAGTGGATAAGTGCTACGATCAGTTATTCATTATGTTTGACTTCCACCACATCACGCCTACTGAAGCTACTCAATTTGTACCCAGTGGGTTTCTTGGTTCAAATCTCAAGCGTAAAAATTATGTAGGGGGTAGGTAAGGCGAAATATTGACAAAAATTAAATAAAAATTTGAAAAAATTACCATGACACCGCTATACAAAACCAAATATTGAGGAAACCCTGTCCATTTTGTGAACAATTATAATGCGAAGGAAGGATTTCCTAAATTTCAATTCACACAAATCACAAAAAGGCTCCAACCAGTGCAAAAAACTGAGAACCGAAGCACTTGTTGAAGCAATATTCGAAAAGTGAAGGCAGTCACTGGAGAATATTTTCTAAAGAATTGGAACTTGAATTTTACAAATTATAACATGAAATGTAAATAAAAGACACGGATTGTGATGAAACAGTGAAGGAAGTGAAACATTAAAATAAATTATCTATCTCAACAACTTTACCCTGATAAAGAACATACAAGGTCCGTAAAATAAGTATTAATGAAATATTCAGGTGAACCGAAAAACGGCTAAGTTTTCAAAACGAAAAATGTTGAATTGAGAAATATTTGAAACACCTAGGAGAACTATGAGAGAAACGTTTGTCATGTAAACGTCATGAGTTAATAAAATAAAAAGATTTTCCCACGATACGGTAACAAGTTTTAAGTCATCTAGTCTATAAGTGAAAAATTTCACCCTGAGTACAATTTAAAATATATTCTTAGTATGTAATCTACCGGTTAAGGTAGGTTTTGGATGGACCCAATTACAAAATAAATTCTTTTGTACCTTCTGGCAAAACAAAATGCAGTAACCTTTTCTGCATCAAGCCCCTCTTCATATCTATGTACTTCCTTCCTCCCTTCAAACCGTCCAATACCCTTAACCTATTCCTGTCCCTTACTCGTCACTGCCTAACATTCTTCCCTCTATTTAGGTCTTTAACACCCCACTGCCGATCAATATGCCCTTCATCCATTTTTCCTGCCTCCTTATGATTTTTCCCAACAAACCCCTTTCCTCGCACACCATATTTAGCACTTTCTCATTTGTTCCCTTTCACTCAACTTCACTTCTCCATCCTTCTCCACACCCACTTCTCAAAAGCTTCCAATCTACTTCTATCCTCTTGATTCAGCGACCACCTTTCCGCGCCGTACATAACTACGCTCCATATCAAAGTTTTGACACACCTTTTCTAAACATCCTTACTCAACGTCCCTGTCATCAATTCCCTCCTTGAGAAAGCTTCCTTGCCTAGTGCAATTCTTCTCCTTACGACCCTACTACTTTGATAATGTGTGTCCAAAACACTTCCGGGATACATAAACTTAAATGACCTCATTGTGATCTTAAGTGATCTCTTTGCCCTGCTCTAGTTTTTGCCTTCCTATTTTAATATTTAGCTTAGCCTTTTTCTTTCTGGAAATTCGCATGACCTTTGTTTAATTAATATTTACTCTCATCCCATATCTCTCGCACTGAATTTTCAATTCATTCAGCAATGCTGGCAACCGATTGGCTGACTAAAAAACTAGAGCTTGGCCATCAGTAAAACCTAACTGATTTTACGGATTCCCCGGCGACTTTAATTCCTACCTCCAGTTCTTCCCATGCCTCTTTAATCGTATCCTTTACGTGTACGTTGAACAGAACCGATGATAATGGACAACCCTGCCTTACACCTCTTCCTAACACCGCACATCCGGACTCTCCGTCCCTCACTCGCACCTTAAGCAGTATAGGTTGCTGATTAGCCTTCTGTCCCTAAAATCTATTCCTATTTTCTGCAATAGACTCATTAGTTTTTCCCAATTCACTCTATCAAACGCTTTTTCGAAATCTACGAAACAGGCAAATACCTCCAGGTTGTATTGTATATTCCTGTCAATTAGTGATCTCATTACTTCAATGGCATAACGCGTACATCTCCCCTTCCTAAACCCAAATCGAGCATCCCCTAAGCAATCGTTTGCCCTACTCTCTATCCTTTTGTTTATGATCCTGAGAACAACTTTAGCTGCGTGGGATATCAAACTTATTATCCTGTAGTCCTCACATGATGTAGCCTTTATCTTTTTCGGAATAGGAACTAAAACTGATCTCACCAAGTCATCCGGCCAGATTGCTTCCTCATATATGCCAAGAATCAGTCCATATAGACTTTTCAATGGAAAATTCTGACTCCGGGTGTAATCCATGGGAGATTTAAAATTTAGATGGTGATAAAAAGATGGATGCCAGAAGTGAAAATTAACAATTTGAACCAAAGGAAGCGGGACAACGGGTGAAACTCGTCAAGTCTTCTGATAATAAATACGAGAATGCATGACGATCAATTTAGTGAAATCGGAAGAGTGGAATACTACCTTGATCAAAAAGTTCCCGGAATAACCACCGTGTGCCGCTCCCATCGTTCCGATTTGAGTTCTGTTTTTTTTGTTAAATTGGTACATCTGTTGTTGATATTCCCTTTAAATCTTAGTGTCATAACTTGACATTTGCAAAAGTTACGTAGCCAAGAGTACATCTATCTCTGTGTGTGTTGGCGATTTTTTACAATTGCAGAAATGGATTTAAATTTGCAACAACGAACTTGTATTAAATTTTGCGTAAAAAACGGATTTAGTGGCGCACGGACGTTGGAAATGTTGGAAAAGTGTTTCGGCAACGATTCTCTAAAAAAAACGGTCGTTTACCAGTGGCACGAGCGGTTCAGAAGTGGTCGTGAGTCAATCGAAGATGATGAACGCAGTGGCAGACCATCGACATCGAAAGTCGGTGAAAAAATTGATAAAGTAAAAGAAATGTTGGTCAATAACCGCAAATTAACCATCAGAGAAATAGCGGAGGACTTGAACATTGCCTATGGATCCGCCCAAGACATTGTGGTTAATGATTTGGGTTTCCGTCGTGTAGCAGCAAAGTTGGTTCCAAAAGACCTCAATTTCATGCAAAAAAGAGACCGTGTTGACGTCGCAAAAGACATGATTTGCGAGGCTGAATCCGATCCCACATTCATCAAAAGGATCATTACTGGAGACGAGACGTGGGTTTATGAGTACGACACGCAATCCAGACATCAGGCAAGTGAATGGCGTTCACCAAATGAGCCGAGACCAAAAAAACCACGTCGTTTTCAGTCAAAAAAGAAGGCAATGCTGACGGTTTTCATGGATTACAACGGTGTAGTGCATCATGAATTTTTGCCAGAAGGCCAGACAGTAAACAAAGAGTATTATTTGGGCGTTATGAGACGTTTGCGTGAAGCAATTCGCCGAAAGAGACCAGAAATGTGGGCAGAAAACTCGTGGATTTTGCACCATGATAACGCACCGTCGCACAGTGCTATCATTATTCGTAATTTTTTGACGAAAAATGCAACAAATACCATCCAACAGCCACCGAATTCACCTGATTTGGCTCCCTGTGACTTCTTTCTGTTCAATCGAGTTAAAAAACCATTACGGGGAACGCGTTTTAGCAGCCGAGAGGAAGTAATGGAAAAATCGCAGGAAGCACTGATGGACATACCGAAAACCGAATATAAAAAATGTTTCGAGGATTGGATCAAGCGCTGGCATAAGTGTGTTGCAGTCGATGGGGATTACTTTGAAGGGGACAATATAGATTTAGATGAATAAACTTGTATTTTTAATTTTCTGAATAAATTCCGGGAACTTTTTGATCAAGGTAGTATATGGGATAATTATCATTAAAAAGAGTCTACCGGGCTTTTCATGGAATCAACGCTGAAGATATATTTCCAAACTCACCTTATCACGACACTTAATATATATTACAAATCCTGGATAACAATTAACCATTTTTCTATTCCTCCTACAGGGTGCGTTCCGAAAGTAATGCAATTGAATTTCCCGCGCCGCTCCTATTGGTCCAAGTGAGATCAAACTACTTGGAGTTGGTTTGGGGTTGGGGGAGAGCGCTGAGCTTTGTCGCGAAGCCAATTTCAGTGCTCTCCAAGCAGTGGAAGCGGCAGGACGTCAATTATTGTGAATCTCTGCGCGCCAACCGTGTCACGAAAAAAATTGAATCGACAATCGAATAACGTTACGCGAGTACTAAGTGTTGTGCTAAACTGAAAAAAACCTCTTGGGGAGACTAACAAAATGATTCGGAGGCTTACGGGGAGTCTGCTCTGCCCTACTCACAAGTTTCGAGGGGTGGTTAAAGGCCTTTAAGGAGGGCCGGGAAGAGGTTCACGACGGACAAGCCCAAACAGGCAGGGATGAGTAAATCAAGAGTGAAAACAATGCTCATTGTCTTTCCGGACAGTCCATAAGGAGATCGTTCCTCAAGGACAGACAGTTAACGCTTCTTACTACGTGGATGTGCAGGAAATACTATACTCCGAAAAATGGTAATCAGGACGAGAAAAGACATCTCAGCTATCTGGCAACTCCATCACGACAACGCGCCTTGCCACAACGCTCTACGAGTCCGCGAGTTCCTGGCCAAACACCAGGTGCCAACGCATTCCCATCCCCTATAGTCCTGACGTCACTCCAGGAGACTTGTTTTTGTTCCTTCGGATTAAGGCAGCCCTGAAAGGAACCCGTTTTTGGTCCATAGAAGAGATCCAATCAGCCGTAAGGAAGACTTTGGCAGAGGTCCCCGAAGACGCCTTTCAGGGCGCGTACCGATCATGGCAGAGTCACTGGATGAAAATGTGTAGAGACCTAAGGACAGTACTTTGAAGAATTTTAAGTGTTTGTGCAAATCTGTTCAATGAATTACTTAAAAAAATAATTGCATTACTTTCGAAATGAACCCTGTTCTGCCTTCATCGTGTCTTTCCGTCAAAAACGTCTTATGTTATTCTGGCTTTCCTTAGATCATGTTGTGCCATCCTAGTCTGAGACATTTACAGGTTTCAGGTGAGTCGCCCAGCTAGCACTATACTACCGCCACCATTACTGCAATGCATGCATTGATAGTATGTACTCTCCATTTACTCGGCATTTACTCTTTTTTTACATCGACCGCCTTCATGAAATTCACGATATAAAGAAATACATACAACATGATTGCAATCCACTTTCTGTCCTCATCACGCGCAGATCTCCCTCCCCATCCGTTTGTTCACCATCTTTTGATTTTTTTTGGGCATACCCTGCCTTACCTGCGCGCAAAATCAAACATATGATCTTACAACCCTCACACGCGGCTATGTTTTTCCCTTTTTTATAATGAGGATTACTCATGACCGATCAAATTCTTGGGCCTTATTCTCCTCTGGTAAACGAACACTTAGACATCTACGGATGAGCCACGCGCCATCCCGGCGGGAGATCGCGGTGTCCGGCGATGTGGATTAAACCTCTTCCAGCCACGCTTGTCTAGACCACCGATTAGCTCCACAGCACTGTTACCAATGTCAAATTTGTCACTGTTAGGTCAAATTTGTAATGATTTGCAAGTAATTGGTACCCATGGGAGAAAAATTTAATAATGGAAGTGGAAAATGTTCACAGATAATTGGCTAGATTTTTTAAAAATTAAGAAGAAGGCATGCGTCGCGGTTATGCAGGATGCATTATTTTGGAGCCCTTAATTCAGGAATACAGCAGGCAAGACTTGACTTTTGGAAAGTTAGGACTCTTGAGTTACTTGCGACTCACAGGTAATTATTAAGGTATCTCCTTAAATTGGTAGTTTGGATCGCAAGGGTTAGACATGGAGAAATAGACACCAAAACGTATTGGTTGTGCTGTGGTCTTCCCTCGTATGGCACATGAAAATAACAAAGACAGGCATAAACGCTATCCTCTATATAAAAAATCAAATTGTATAACTTGAAATTATACAACACAGAATATTGCACAATCAATGCACAATATAAATCTGCATATTATGCCTGACGTATTTACAGCTATGATACCAGTACGCGCGTTCATCTACATATGTCTGACACATACTATATACGAGGGTAGGCCGAAAAGTAATGCACACATGTGTTTGTAGAGTGCGAACAAAAACAAATAGCAATATCGGGCAAAAATTACAGTCAAGTACAATTCTTAAGTTTAAAAATCATATATTTATTTTTCAACATAGACGCCGTTAAGGCGAACACATTAAGAAAAAAATCGGGGGAATAAGGAGGGTGTGGAATCGGTTCAAATTTCAGGTTTCGCAGAACCTCTCCAGTTGCACCACGCGAGGAGTGTGGACGAGCGTTGTCATGTTGCAAGATTATTGGCGCCAGGCTGCCTTTAACAAGGCAAACGTCTCCCTTGGATATTCCAATATGGTTTGCAATACGCTTTTGAGGGATTCGCCATTGACTTTGAATAAAATCTTCGACTAGTTTGCGATGCTTATCGTATGTGGCAGTGATCGGACGTCCGCTGCGTGTTTCATCAACTATTATGGCTTTTCTAGGCTCGTAACCACAAAACTTTACTTCCCATCGATTTACAGTAAACCTATCGCCAGCATAAAGAGCCTTTAAACGACGACGAATCTCAGTAGGAGTCACTTATTCATCAGTTAAAAAATTCGACAACAGCCTGCTGTTTAACTCGCGTTGACATAGCACCAGAACACGTCTCCATACTTCCGCCCAGCCACTTAAATGGCACTTTCGTACCAATCGCAGCATCGTACTAAGGACATTGAAACAATTTCCATTCAATTGACGTTTTGTTAAAATGTAAGGTGTCACGTAATCTAGTGAAATCTCGTTATTAACAAATGTCAACATTTTACCGCAAGGCTCCAAGAATTGATGGTATATTTCGATCCAGTTGAATTTTTCATGTATGTACATGTAGTTTAATTGCCTTGGGCAATTGAACTCCGGTCGATCGGTCGAAAGCAGGTATGATGCAGGCATAGTAAGAGAAATACGTTAACTTCGGAAGAAAACATTTGAGCATTATAAAATATCGATATTTATCGGGTCTTGTGAAAACTATGAACGTTTGATCTACATTAATTGATTTAAAACTGGATCTTACAGCTATCTGTTTACTATATATCCTAACATAGAAGTTTAATTTCCACATTTACAACCATAGACTACCCCGTAATTCGACGCAGGGACGAGTTGCAGGGGGTGTTCGGTCACCAGCCATCTTCTATCCATTCCAATACTTCCACAAACACATGACACCCTGTGATCCCCTTAAAGGAAAGATGGAAAGGGGACTAAACTCACCACTCTTGCCATATTAGTTGTGCACATTACAATTAAGATACGGTAAGTAACTACATCACTGACTCTACTTTGAAAACAAATAGGGAAACTCATTAAAAAGGGCGGGCGGGTCTCCAACTATCAGGTGACCTTCCATCCATGCAGGACGGAAGAGTTCACAAATGCATCACACCTACGTATTTTTGAAAACGGCACCCGGCCATAGGTCGCGAGGGGGGGGGAGAGATGCAGGGAGGGCATGCCATGAAGTGAGTTTAGGGGGAGTGCTCCTGCTTCCCCCTTGGCTTGTTGCCGCGAATAGTTGGTGGGAAAAACGAATACTTGAATGAATCCGATCGCCATCGTCTATCTATCTAATTTTGTGGCAATTGTCTGTCCTACTTATTTATTATTTTTATTTGCTTGTTTGGGCTTTATACGTACACAGTGCATATCTGTAATTCTACTGATATATAGAGAAAAATATTTTAATCCATTTCCAAGCTCATATTTTCAGTTATTAGGTCTGTCTAATAGTTTATCTTACTCTCTTGAAGCACCTGGCGATTGTCAGCTAAGTTTTCCAGGAAAATTAACTGGAGGGACCAATCTTTTTCTTGCTAGGGCTTGGGGTTTTCCTTACAGTTCAAGCGTCCATTCTCTCCATCCTTCCGCTTCGGATGCATTGCCTCTTTCCTTTGCTGCTTGCTTGGCATACGCGTCGCACTGTCTTTCCTTCAGTCCCTTGGTTGCCCTGCTGAGATTTGATTTCGGGCTATTTCTACAATTTGTTTGTGTACCATTTATTCGTCTTGTATGGATGCAATTCTTGTCGTTATTATTTATATTCGGGTGTTGTTTATGCTATCTACTTTACATATCTGTCCACTTCCTCATTTTATCTCGGGTCCCTTAATTTCAGCCTGCTATACGCCACATTGCTTTAATGACCGCTGTTTTCAATGAATGCCCTTAGGTGAATAGTTTACGTGAGGCAATAAGGTAAGACTTATGAAACTAATAGTATGTAAGGTACTTGGTGGAAAGAGCAAGGACTAAGGGCAAGGAGTAAGAAAGGAGAAGCAGTTCAATCTGTGAGATGCGACATAAGAAGAAGGTATTAATCAAAGCAGAAGAGATTATGCAAGATTCAGATATAGAAAGAGTGTATGAAGTTTAAGACGTCCAGGTTAGTTCCAGGCGTACTAGATTGCGAGGTAGAAAACGCATTTAAAGAAATGAAATCGTACGAGGCTTTCCTTTGACTTTTAAATACATTATCCTAAAGGCCGTCTAATTAAACCCACCTTCCTTAAAACTCACCCAAAATATTCTTGACGTGGGCACTGTGTCAAAGAAATCTGTTTGATGCCAGAGTAACCTCCAAGTACTTGACTTGTTCCAAAATTCCCAATTCGATTCCATTTATGTTATTTAGTTTTTCAGTTAGTTATTTATGTTATTTCTTAGTCTTGTTTCTTTTTTATTTCATTAGAAAATTTCAAGAGTGCACACTTTTTTAAGTTTAACTCTTAACCTACATCAGTCACGCAATTCCTCGTATACTATATCTGGTCTCAATCGCTGAAGAGTGAGCTCGCAATCTCCCATGAAATAATTCGTATTTACGTGATCTAAGGTTGCAACTCCTGGGTCACTAACGCACATGTAATTGTATATAAGGTATTGCAGGGGCTCTGTTTAACACTTCCCTGCGCCACTCGTGAAGTTACGCCTGCCTGTATTGCAGTCAACCCGTTGGAGACTACGTTTTGTTTACGGATTAATAGGAAGTCTCTGAACCAGCTGTTCATTACCGATCAATGCAACAGTAGTTTGTGTATGAAATGGTTGTGATGGGCCTTGCCGAACGGTTTCTTGAAAGCCAAAAAATTAACATCCCACTGTGTATTTATTCCCTTTCCCCGAACACAGGCTATTACGAACAAAAAGATCCACTTGTGTTTTGCATGATCCATGCACTTGTGTTTTGCATGATTTCTTAAACCCGTGCCGGCAAAATAATAATACATTCCTACTGTCGAGATATGACATTATATTACCAAAAATGGGAAGGTTTCAAGATTTTGAAGAATCTCGATGCTAGAGAATCGGAATGGGGCCTTCCCTATCACCATCTTGGGAGAGGGTGTGATGTGCGCCAGTTTCCAACCTCGAATTAAGAAGCACCTTCAATCAACTGGTAAGAAACTGTTTATAAGTTAGGCGGAATATATTCGGCACGGTGCTTGAGTGTTCCAGTGAGGATTTCTTCAGGATTTGGGTTTTATTTCATCTTATCTTTCGAAGCTTCTTCCCTATTCCCTCCTGGTACACTACACTACAAGGTTTGTATAAAAAGTATCGGTAGCAATTTTTCCTGACCTGCGCATGAAGTGCTGACCCTGCGCATGGTCGCGGATCGCATTGGTGATATGTAAGGGCACACCTTTGCCACTGTCAATATGGCGATGCGCTAAACTCGTCCTCCCGAAGGTCTTTGGACGGACGACCAAGAGCAGAGTCAAGAGTGTCTGCTAGCGAAGATCTTCTGGAACGAATTTCGCGACGATTCCCCAACTCCCTTACAGTCCCGCCTTGTCACCAGCAGATTATTTCCTATTCCCTATAAAAGTGAAATCCTCCCTCCCTCAAAGGAAACCACCATGGGACCCTAAGTGCCCTCATAGAAGCTTGCACGCTTACCTATAAGGACCTTCCGGAATCCGCCCACGAGGGAGCCTTAGAGTCGTGGAAAAGCCTCTGGCAAACGTATGTCGGCGCTCAAAGGATGTACTTTGAATTTTGAGGCATTTCAGCAATATTGGAAATAAATCTATTCCTCCCCTCCCCCCCGAAACTTTTCCCGATATTTTTTATACACCTTATGTATTATATCGCTGATGAGGCCTCAGATGTAAGGGTGCCTTCAATTTGTACACTAATATATTTGCTGCAGACAGCTTATCGAGTATTGTTCTGGCCTTGTTTACGTGAATGAGGTGGCCCCGGGGGGGGGGGGTGTTGCTCACCTGACCCTCGGAAACTCCGGCTCGCCCGTCCAAGTCTCCTCCTCCGCCGCCAGGGGCGCGGCTGGCACCAAGTCTCACGTAGTCCCCTGAAGAGGGCGCAACAATGGCGATCCGACTTCCTGAGCAGGCCTCTCCGAGCGGGAATCGAGCCGGCGACCAGGTGGTTCGAGAGACGACTCCACTCGCCGTCTTCCCCGTGGCGACCGGCGGGGCAGAGTGGCTGGTCGCGGCGGGGGCCGGTGAGCGGAGTGGGGCAGAGAGAGAGAGGTCCGCCCCCTCCACCCCCTCCGCCTGGGGCAGGTAGACGAGCGCGCACGGGTGCCAACTGCACGCCCCGGCCTGCCCTCGGAAGGCGTGCTCGGTAGAGAGCGGGGGAGAGGGGGGCGCCCGCTTCGACGGCTCCTCCGTAATCCGCCGCAACAAGGGGGGGTGGGGGGTGGGGGCACCCGTTGACGATCACCGCGAAGTAACGTGCGTGCCTGCGCGGGGCGATCCGAAGGCTAGGGCCGGCCGCCACTCCCGATGGCCTCCGCGAGACGGCGGCAGTCCACCTGGGCCGGAGGAGTTTCGGCCGACGTCAAATGCCATTGGCCGGCACATACGTATCATTACATAAGTTGCGTCCAAACTTGTCGAACTTTGGGGGCATTTCTTTGGAAACCCAACTGCAAGGTAACATTGGAAATTCAGATCAAGTGTGGACACCTTAAATAGTAATACTGCCATCTATGCAGATAAAAATAAGACAACAAAATATGACATACGAATCTTTACGTAGAGATAACTGGTGTGCGTCGCGCGGTTTTTCTAACTGAGTGCATTTTATGCGCGTGGTTAATATGATTTTTTTCGCTTTGTTTGGCTCTTTTTTTCCATTTCTTCCATTAATTGAGCAGCTTAGGACATAATGCTTATGGGTGAGTTGTACGTATATTTTTCTTTCATGAAGTAATGAAGAAGGGGAACAGAAGGTGCGGTGGCTAACGTACTGGCTTCCCACCAGAGGGATTTGTTTTTTTAGAATAGAGAGATATTTTTCAGAGATATCACGATCCCTACTCGAAGTACTTTGTGGAGGGCACTTTGAGTGAGTACGCCGTCCGTCGGATGGGACGTTTAACTGCGGATCCCTTGGCACCTTTCGTAAAGAGTAGGCTAACACCGACGCCGGGATTCTCTCCATCCTTTATCCTTTCCCATCCATCCCCAATGGCGCAAATAACTCCAGCTGTCGGTCGCCTCCCCTAAAATTACTGCTGGCAATGAAGAAGGAAGTTATTCTACACCTATACAATGCTCCGCTACAAGGGCGGGGGGTGTTCGGACACCAGCCATTCAAGCGTAGATGCAGAAATGTTTGTCCATTCATGCACTTGAATACATGTTAGCTCATTTACAACTCTTGTGCACATCAAATTCCCTTTGTACATCAAGGAATAGTCGCCGCGCTTGACCAATACATCAAATTCTACCGTACATATGTAATTTTGTCGAGCTGTTGGATTCGATTTTCTCGTACATGCGTTTCGCACTTTGTAAGAAACGCATGTACTTGAATTTCACGTCAAACATGTCTCCCGAGTACTTGAATCCGTGGGTGACCGTTTCTCTCTCATGCCATTTATTCTCCTGGTGGTGGTCGACTTTAGCAATGCAATTTGGTGCCATAGTAACTCCCACGGTGCCTTGAGAAAACCCAGATATCCTGTACCTTTCCTCAAGTCTACGAATAAGTGTTTCCCACTCTCCTAAAAAATCAAGAGGCTCCTAACCTAAATTCTTCCATCGTGCCCATGACGCTAATATTTAAATTAGTCTGGGCTACAAGGCTTGAATATTATACAACAAGCCTATCACTCTTCTTGTATGCTTTTAATGTAAGTGGTGGTGGTGGCGATGGCATCATGTTCATTTCTCTCAAGTTCGATAAGTGGTTTGATAAGTTCATTTGAATGTCGAGATAGTTTCCCATATTTCCGTCTAATGCATGGGTCGTGACTTCGTTTGTTCGTGTTCTGATGACCCCCTCTGCCGCACACCTTCTCGGTGACTTGCAGGGTATTAATGTAGATGTGTTCTTGCGAGTGGTTGGCGAAATTCGTTTGCTGCGCTGATATCTTTACTGCAGTGGACGCTCTAGAAAAACTTGTTTAACATATTTGCCTTTTTTACGAAGAAGTTCGCCGTTTTCTCTTGTCAAAGAATGAATAGTTGGGTGTTTAACCTGTGTAACCTCTTACATAAGACCAGAATGTCTTTAGATAGGTCACCTGCATACGTATTTATGGGTAGATGTAGCTGGGCACGAAACGCTCATTCATTGGGTTGACGTCACATCCATTAGAGTAATTGGTAATGATCAGTGTTGGGCATTTTTTAAAAAATTTATTCATTCAGAAAATTGCCAACATACAGCAATATTGGCATTTATATTGGCATGTATAAGATATCAATATATTTTAGGAAAGTTCAAATAATTAAACGTCTCGTTTCCTACTGCTTTGGTCACGGATTTTGCGAGGGAAACAGGTCACCTTATGTCGATCGGTTTGCCAGTAGATTTCCTTCGACGCTGACAAAAAATAATTCTGGCGGCGCTTGAGTTATTCGCTGCGATTGTGTCAGAGTGAGATTCGGATGTGCCACGGCTGTTTGGCTTCGTCTTCCTTCCCCACGGAGATGAGGGCGCCTCCCTCGCCCCTCCCAGTCCGCCTCCCGCACACCCACGCGCCATTAGCAGCCCTCTCCCCCCCCCCCCAAATGGCCCAAACACACGTCTCCACTAAAAAAGTGTCGCGTCTTAATGACCTGCGATGAATGTAAAAATCGCGAGGGTTCACCAGCTCCCTGCCTAGGGGCACTGACAATGGCTATTGAGAGAAGAAAGAAAGCCAATTACGCATCCAGAAGACAAAAGTCTAGCCATTCCGGTTCTTTTTTTGGTGATAAAGGGTACGTCCAGGGGGAATGGCGACGGTGAAAAGTCACTGCAAACCTAATGGGCAGAGAAAGGGGTGGCGGTGGTCAGCCCTAGTGGCCAGGATCCTCTTGATGCCTCAGACGGCGGGAGATGGAGCGCGAATCCCACGGTCAAGGTCAGTAAACATGTACCCTGCAAGCCACCGACATGGTGTACGACCGAGGGGAATGCCAATTTTCTCCACAGAGTAAATTGAGAAACTGTTGTTTGTAACCCGTTAAATTGCCATTTCAAGTAACAGAATGCATTCAAAGCAATAAGGCATACGCAATGAATACGCTAGTATAATTCCCAACCAAACGAGGAATATCTTTGTCAATCAGTCGCTGCTCTCTCAGTGCCCTCACATCCTTGCCGCCCGCTCTTCGAGATATCCTATCGACGTACATATTGTGGTACAATTGTATATTTTAAATTCATATTTTGAGTTTGTTGTGGGAAGTAGTTACGAAACGTGAATGCGATTTGTCAGAAATTCAATAACGGATATGAAGAATGCGCGAAATGCGCTCAAAAGTTACACCGTAATCAAAATTTTCGGTGGCGCCCACCGCTTTCATGGGCATATTTAGGTGCGCCATGGCATGTTGTGCGTTGCAGCTGAGAACCATCGAAAGGCATACTTACTTGGAAAGCATGGCGTTTTCCCATTACGTTCCTGGACGGAGAGAAATAACGTCGGGGCAAGCAAGAGTAAGTGCGCACCGCACACGCAGAATGCCGATGCAGCTCGGCCGCGTGGTGCTTGCGTCGCGAAAACATTGGACGCCACGGAAGCAGTGCACCAATCAACGAGCTCAAGATAGGCAATGGGAAAATTCTGCCCGAGGCGCAAAATCCGCCTGAAAATGACATTTCCTAGTTAAAAACGTGTTTGGCAATGAGGGAGAAGAGGCACGATCTTCCTTCGAAGGCAAACCATTCCAAGAAGTCTAATCAAGCGCAAGTAGGGTTGCTGGAGTTGAACATTTATTTAAATCGTAACGTTATGATCATGAAATAAAAATGTTTCCTGAAACAGACATTAAAATCTGCGAACAGCCCTTCCATCCACCGCGTGACCCTGTGTGCGTGCGTGGGGTGTGTTGGGGCACCAGCACCATTAGTGCCCACCTTTTTACACATAAGATCGGAATTTTACGAAAAAGACAATAAAGTTACGCAATATTTAAGAAAATATATTTTGTAGTTTATTATTCATCACTTCGAAGTAATTGTTAAAAAAAATACTTGTGGCAACAAAATGAAGTGTAGGGTGGTTACTGACAAGAAGAAAAATCATGCTAAAGATTCCTATAATTCCCGATCATTTAAATCACATAAATAAATGCAAACGGACCTAAGAAGAGGGAAATACATTCGAAAAGCATTCCGTATTAAGGGAGGGAGCTCCAAAAGGCGGTGGCATTTGAAGGTGAACTCTTGCAACGGAGAAGTAATAGAGATGTGACATTTTCTTTCGTTACGATTTTGCGTCGCAGGTTTCCGGTTTCAGTATTTGGCATAAAACGCAGGGTAGGCGCCCAGTTCGCGAAACATGGCCGCCAACGAAATTAGAATGTTTTAAGAATTTCTCACCGAAGGCCGACGTGTTGAGGGAAGGGAAGAGAGGGGAGGATCGAATGGCCACAGCCGCGGAACAAACCGTTCTTAGGATCGATGGCTGGGTACGAAAACAAGGAAATCTGGAATTTGAATTCCTAAACACGAAGCTTGTGAAGATTCAGCTGTTGGAAAATATTGGACCCTTGGTACTCTTTTCCCAGTAATTATTTAATAAATATGTTTTACCTAAAATACAAATGGGCAAATGTCACAACAGCCTTTGACAACACGTAGACCATTCATCAAGGCGTGGTGAATGGTCTGAATGCAGTCAATGTATTTATCTCCGTGAATGCAAAAATATTCGCAAATAATTAGTATTCATTGAACATAAGACATTTCATTGAAGAACAATCAATCTGACTTTAACTAGATTACAACCAACAAAACATATGATGGCCTATTTACGCGATCTCTTAAGATTTATTGATTTCATCCTATAATATAAAAAAATTTGCCAACCTTCGGTTTCCATGGTATTGCATTAAATCATCTGCTAAAGCTACATTATTTTCATTAGAATCAAACACATGCCTATAAAGATTCAACATGACATTGATATATCGAAATGATTTAAAATATTGGTAATATTAACCTAAGGCTCCAGGAAATTTAATGGTAAAATAAGCGTGAAAAATTGATGACCAGAATGACGACCAGTAAATATATAAAGATATATGATACCCCCGTGGGGGTGGATAACATTCCCGCGGAACTATTGAAATGTTTAGGAAAATGTGGGAGGAAGAGGCTATATGGGCTGATTCGTAGTATTTATGAGGAGGGAATCTGGCCGGAAGACTTTGTGAGATCAGTTTTAGTTCCTATTCCGAAAAAGGTAAACGCTACATCATGTGAGGACTACAGGACAATAAGTTTGATATCCAACGCAGCTAAAGTTGTTCTCAGGATCATAAACAAAAGGATAGAGAGTAGGGCAAATGATTACTCAGGGGATGATCAGTTTGGGTTTAGGAAGGGGAGAGGTACGCGTGATGCATTTGCAGTAATGAGATTATTAATCGAGAGGAATGTAGAACACAACCAGGAGGTATTTGCCTGTTTCGTAGATTTCGAAAAGGCGTTCGATAGAGTGAATTGGGAAAAACTAATGAATATATTGCGGAAAATAGGAGGGAAAGGAGGCTAATCCGCAACCTGTACATGTCTCAGACTGCTCAGGTGTGAGTGGGGAACGGGGAGTCCGGATGGGCCGTGTTAGGAAGAGGTGTAAGGCAGGGTTGCCCATTATCACCGTTGCTGTTCAACCTGTATGCAGAGGAAATGATTAAAGAGGCATGGGAATAACTGGAGGTAGGAATGAAAGTGGGCGGGGAATTCGTAAAATCAGTTAGGTTTGCTGATGACCAAGCTTTAGTTTGTCAGTCAGCCAAAGGGTTGCAAGCATTGCTTAGTGAATTAGAAATTCAGTGCGACAGGTATGGGATGAGAATCAATATTAATAAAACAAAGGCAATGGGAGTTTATAGAAAGAGAAAGGCTAAGCTAAACATTAAAATAGGAGGGCAAAAACTGGAGCAGGTAGAACAGTTTACGTATCTCGGAAGTGTTTCGGACCAACACGGTCAAAGTAGTAGGGACGTAAGGAGAAGAATTGCGCTAGCAAAGAGGCTTTCACAAGGAGGAGGGAGTTGATGACGGGGACGTTGAGTAAGGATGTTAAGAAAAGACTCGTAAAAACTTTGATATGGAGCGTAGCTATGTACGGCGCGGAAACGTGGTTATTGAAGCAGGAGGTTAGACGTAGATTGGATGCTTTTGAAATGTGGGTGTGGAGAAGAATGGAGAAGGTGAAATGGACAGAGAAAAAGACAAGCGAGGAAGTACTTGGTATGGTGGGCATAGAGAGGGGTTTGTAGGGAGCAATCCTATGGAGGCAGGAAAAGTGGATGAAGGGGTTTTTTTCCGGCAGTGGGATATTGAAGACTGTAATAGAGGGGAGGATATTAGGCAAAAGATGAAAGGGAAGGAACAGGATAGGGATGTTGGACGGGATGAAGGGAGGAAGAAAGTACTCAGAGCTGAAGAGGGGCCTGATGTAGAGTAGGATGTTGCGTTTTGCTAGGAGTCACAAAATATTTATTAGGAGCTGTGTCCATCCAAAAACCTACCTTAACCGGTCGATTACCTAATAATAATATGATACGCAGTGAGTATCACACATCACTTGCGGACACTTAATCAACCATCGTAGAGTTACCCACGCACTATTTCTCCCTCTCTTGGGCACCTCGACTTTCCCTCGCAGTTCACAGAGATTGTCTGAAGAGTTTGCGGGCTACTCTCAAGCAATTAAAACTGGATATCTGCAAAAAAAAACATTCGAAACGCCCTTGCTAAATTTAAAAGAAAAATTCTGCGTGATCACTTGAAGGATGACCATTAAGGCTTTCTGGTCATTCGTGGGAGAATTGCAAGGGAAACGCCCAAACATAGAATTCAATAAAGAATACAATGATTAAATACGTATTTACGGACAGCACCCAGAAAACGAATGTTCTGTGTGATGTATTAACAAACGTGTTGACTCGCGGCAAAATCATACCCAGTGAAGGCCCAGTAGATCCGATTATGAAACTACATGGTTTTATGATTACGCGCAAAGAGATAACGCAACAGTTACCCCTCATTGAAACAAGCGATTCTCCCGAACCAGAGGATATTCACTCAATAGTATCGCAAGAGATTGCGCCCAAAACGGCTCATCTCTTAGAATGCATATTCAAAAAATCGATATTAGGAGGCGTAGTTCCACTTGACTGGAAAATAGATTGCGTCACACCTATCTTTAAAAATGAACATAAACGAGACCCTAGTAATTACCAACTAATACCACTTACTACCCTTTAATGTAAAATCTTATGATATATAATTATTAGCACGGTCAGAGCATTCCTCGAAACTCAAAACCTTTTATCCAGCAAAAAAACACGGGTTCAGAAAGGAGAGATCATGGGAAACTCAATGGGGATTTTTACGCACGATATCCTAATATCGAGGGAAAGATACTAGAAGGTGCGATTGTTTAATTTCAAAAAGGCCTTTGATAAAGTCCCCCCCACCAAATTGATGCAAAGCGAACGAGGGTACGGAATACACGTAATGCACTCGTATTAAACTAACTGCAGGCCTTTCTCACTAACCGCAATCAAAAAGCAGAAATAGATGGATCAAGCAATAATTATGTAAAAATGACATCCGGTGTCCTCCAGGGTAGCGGCATAGGCATAGACAACTCTTAAAGAAGCTAGGTTTCACCAGACGAGTTGTAGGATGATGGTAAGAGAAAAAAATCTAACATCGCTCAAGTTAGGCACCATTAGGATTATGAGGCAAGTATCTGTGATTCACGGAGAGCATTTTTGCAAAGAAACTGAATAGGGTTAAGAGAAAATTGGCCAGACTCATTGAAAATTGCTACCAGAAGAGAATAAATGGTATCCTGGAAGAACAATGCTGCGAGCCTCTTGATACTTACACGTAAGACAGACTTTTAGAAAGGGTCATGATACCTGCGGCACCAAGGCAATTATTATTTCATCAAATTATACTGTAAAAATGGTGCCACTGAAGTGAGATAGGAGGGATAAATACCGTCACGGACAGATTCGTGTACCATTTAACCTTCCTTCGCAAGGCATACAATCATAACAAAATCCCACCAAAGAGCCTGAATATATTAACTCTTAAATTTTTAAACTTAATGAATCAGTCAAATTCACCAAATTTTGCATATAAATAAATAAATATACATAATTGCGTGGTTGTATGCTCATACTGATATTTTTTGCTCTAAAACCCTTCGCCACACGCCCTTGCGGCGGCTTGCGAGATATTCTATAGATGTTGTGTTAATGTATATTCATATGAATGTACACATATGCCCCCGTGGTAATCGGTGGGGTATTCTGTAGATTTACTCTAGCACTATAATAATAATTTCAAATATTTTCAACAGTTTATTTTGATGCCTCTGTAATAGCAATTAACTCAATTTTGGGCACAATGATCTGTGGTTGACTTGAAAGTTACGGGAACTTTAAAAATAAAGCCTTTGTGGTTGACGGCCGTTGAAGTCTCTTTCGACATATCTTCGGTAAACGGAGGAGGATGAGTCGTTATTTGGCACTCGATAAGCTACTATGTCCCGTGCCTATTGGCTATCGTCAGGTGCAAGTCATGAACTGCATATTGAAACTACATCTACATCTACATCTACATAATACCCCGCAAGCCGCCGCAAGGGCGTGTGGCGGGGGGTGTTAGGTCACCAACCGTAAAAAAGAAAAATACCACATGCAAAAAAACAACACGGAAAATTATACCCACAGCAGCGCACACACTCATGCAAAAATCCCTTCATCCAATACTCATGCAAACACATATACCGCAAAACAACTAAAAACTGCACCCCATGATGCAGCACGAAAGACATCCTACAACACGGAAGCCAGGACACAACAAGCAATAAATTGAAACATCACTACCACATGAAAATGCACCACGAAACACTCTACCCCCAAAGAGTCTCTAAATGGCAGGGAATGCGACCCAACGTTGCAGGTAGCAGGAATTTGCCCCCGCGGAGAGGGACGAGGGATTGAAAGGGAAACTTAAAAACAGATGAACAGAACATGAATGAAGTCATTCGGAAAGAATGGGTTATTATAGCAAAACACATAAGGTTAGTGGAAGAGCATGCATTTAAATACAACTAATTATTTTTTAGACGCTGAGGGTGGCTACTACGGCGGGTAATAATTTTCTTAATAACTGAGGAAACGATTGCCTCAAACCAAACCTACGAAAATATTTATTTCAAAGAATACGCTATACGCTCCGATTATAATGCAATCGGCTTCACCGGAACACACCCAGACCTGTGCTTGCATTTGCATTAAATGGCGATCCAAAGTAATCGACATCTGTGCGCCCCACACATCGCCCAAATGGATTCTAGCGGGGGATGTTAGAGCTCCAGAAATGCAACCATATAATCTCGATCCCTTAACGTATCTACCCTATACAACACACCTTCGATTCTTACTCGGAAGGTGAGAGGTCCACATCTCCTCTAATTCACTACCTGAGTTATTTTAAAGGGACGATAATTTGGAGTGTCTGTGCTTATTTTCTCATACGGTCACTTCTCTTGATGAACATCTACCGTATTCCAGGACTTCTAAATTCATCTTGCATTCACTGCGGCGGCTGTTTGTTAAGCAGTTCCTGTCTTCCTTTTACCGAGAGCTATCCAAATATCTTCAACTGTTTTCATCCCCTTATTCTCTCAATTCACCGCTTACCATTTGTCACTTTGCTTCCACTGTTTCTCGGCATACTTCCAATTGGGTTTCAGCCACAGCTTCTACATCTACTGTCATAAACTCCTTCCGACCATTTAAATTTGACTTAACATCACTCAAGCACTAAAATATCGGCACCTGTCCCCGGGAAATGGTGAAATTTAATGATGGTGTTGCTAAATATTTGTCTAATCCAAATCAAATCAAACTAGCATCTTCCTGCACGCACCGGAATTGTTCACGTGTGCCTACGTATGTTTTGGTGCTTCAACCGGGTGTAAGTTATTCTTAAACCCTTCCTCCCTCCAAACTTCCTTGTTGTCTCAACATTCCTTGCTCCTAAAGCACAATCTCCTGCCTCACCCCCGCCTCCACCGCATTCCCATTCTCCCTTCACCATCAGATGTGCCCTCCCGGGAACTTTCCCCGCCAAGCAGGTATGTATTCCTCTCGACTAATCATGTGCACCATCTACTTCTTCCTCTCTTGTGCTACTAGTCGGCAACTACACCACTACTAAATTTCTTGGGCTAATTTGGATCTCTGCGAGTAGTGTTTATTCAACTACTCACCTACTCCACATTCAATCCATTTCTTCCCAATCCACTCGTTCCACAGTCACAGTTACTCCACGCGAGTGTATATCTACTCTTATCGCAGTATAATGCCGTCGGCCTCGGGAGTGGCGCTGCGGGGACGACCGAGTCGGTAACTCAGAGGTCGCGGATTCGATTCCCGCTGCGGCAGTTATCCTCCTCCACTTAGGGCTCGGGTGTTTGCGATTTATCTTTCCCCTAATAATGTTTCTTAAACGACTAGTTGTAAGAGAGGACCAATGTCACCATAAATTAAGATAACAATTATTCATTTTCATCTCTATAAATTTCTCTAAATTCATGCTGAGTTTTACCCACTTTCTGAGCATATAAATTTAAAGGATATGAAATTACATCAAGTATAATTCCTTTCTCGATTTCTCTTTTGCTGTTTTTTTACTTCCCACATGCAAATCCCTATTCTAACAGTTGCAATTCTCTCTTTTGTCATGTTTCCTGCCGCTGCCATTCCTGTTGAGCAAGGATTTTGTGTGAGGACCACCACGAGGGCTCTGTAACCCCTGCTACCTGGCACGGCACCCTACCCCATGTGCAAAGTCCCGCAGTGACCAAGGCGAAGCACACTGCGGCTGACCATCACGTAATCAAGGGAGAAATAATAGTTGGTTTCCCGTTGCCTTCCTCAATATAGTTTTTAACGAGACACCATCGCTTTAAATGACCGTCCCACTGAGGTCAGAGGCCCGTGCTAGTCTCACCGGGGGACAGATGCTGCGTAGACTCACCCACATATGTGCGTGGCGCATGCACACGAACGCACGCCGCGCACCACGGGCCGCAGCACCACGGGCCGGCGCCGCGCCCCCTTCTCCATTTCCTCCTCGCCCGAGCACTCACTCTCTTCCTCGTCCTCGTCGCCGTGATGGCTGCGGGAAGGAAGGAAATCTCCGCGTTCAATCACAACCTTATGAATATTTATATAATATGGCTAGAGCTGCTCGTTGGAGAGCTAGTGGGCGAGGGAAGGGAGGGGGTGGGGTGGACGGCGGATCGAGGGGCGGCAGGGGGAGGGGGAAGAACCCCCGGCAGTGTTGGCGGCGGCGGCGGTGGCCGGGGGTGGAGTGGCGGGGTGGGGGGCTGTTTGTCCACCGGGCCCCGTAGGGGGGCGGGTGAGGGGAGGGGAGAGGGAAGGCGCCCGTGTAAAAATACGGGACACCCACCCTCCCTCCCCTCCCGCTGGAAGGCACTGTGTCAAAACGCGGTCGTCGCCGCTGCCGGCAGACAGAAGCCCCCGTGCACCGAGATCGGACGAACCGACCCCGCACTCTCGCCATGACCACCGCGTGCCTCCTCGGTGCCGTCCTTCTCCTGCTCATCGCCTCCGCGCTGGCCGCCGCCCTCCGGAGCCGGGCCCGACCGCGCAAAGCAAAGCCGGTGCCCGCCGAGAGCGCGGGCAAGGCCCTGATCGGGGCCCCAGGGCCCCGGCCGTGGCCCTTGCTGGGCAGCCTCCACCTGCTCGGGAGCCACGGCACACCCTTCGAGGCGTTTACGGCCCTCTCCAAGGCGTACGGAGAAGTGTACGCCATCCGCCTGGGAGCCGTGCCATGCCTTGTGGTCAACAGCTTCCGGCTCATCAAGGAGGTGCTCATCACTAAGGGAGCGCACTTCGGCGGACGACCGGACTTCATCCGATTCCACAAGCTCTTCGGCGGTGACCGGGATAACTGTGAGTACTCGCGGGACATCTCATCTCTCTCGATCTCGCAATCTCGACACGACACCGTTCGAGGGTCGATCGAGGCCCAAGGGGCGTCACACTTAATTCGTCCAAATGCTACTCGTTTTGTTCTCCGGCGTGCGAAACGGAGGAGTGTAAAATTATCGACGGAATTCGTGTCCATCGGAGAGGGATTTCTATCGAAGAGAAGACGTATTGTTTTTAAGAAAATGTCGAATCTCTCAGAAGGGAAATATTTCATGTAGACGCCGAAATTGAAGGCGAAAAATGTTTTCATTTATGAGCGTTACAAAAATTCATTGAACTTTTGAAAATAGAACCTGGAAACAATCCCTTCCTGTAAAGCATAAAAGTAATCATCCTTGTCGTAACATATTTGTACACAACGGCTGGTAGCCTAGCACCCCCGCCCCGCGTCTTTGAAGCAACTTGCGGCGTAAATGTACATACAGAAACTAACTGTCCGCGAAAAATTACATTTCGGTAATGAAAAATCCAGCACTTGGGTCTCGTCATTCTGGGTACGCAAATTCTTGCAAGTCTTACGTGTTACGCGAACGATTCTTATGTATTGGCATTAATGTTTCTGTGAAAGCGATAATTGCCTCGCGAGTTTACAACTGCAACTTCCTTTCAGCTTGGTGAGCTATGGTTACCTAAAAGTGAATCCGGTTGCGCATAATCCTCTCACCTTTTCCAGTTCGACATCACGCGCGTCACACGGAGGTTGTTTTTCTTGCAGGCTGGGTTTTTGTTTCGCACTCTTTGGGCCGTTCCGGATGTCGCCACGGACCGATTCACTTAGGGCCTTGGGGCCATCGATCGGGTGGCCCACCTCTCGAAACTGCCGTGGAAACAACTAAGCAAAAAGCAGTCCGTTGTCATCCGAAAGTTACTCCGATCTCATGCCGCCAACTGTGCTAGGAATATCCGCTCATAAAAATGTTGTTTTGGGAACGACGGAGCATTCTCCATATTGACGTGATTATCCCGCTCGCTAATGAGGAGAGAATGCAACGCTTAAACGGAACATTCAAACGGTGCGGTGTATTTGCGTCATGATGTAACGTTGTCAAATGCTATTCGACGTCATTGGAAATGCCAAATATAAGTACGTGTGAGTCCGTAGCAGCGAATCAGAAAAGTTAAATGGGGATATTGAACATTAGGAATTTTTTTGAATGTGCTAAATGATGTAATGTTAGAGGTAAATGTGAACAAGGGTGGGGGAATGCGATACATTTGAACGGCAAAAGCATGTATATCAATCGCACCTTGTTATACAATTGGACGTCACAGAATTTGCGGACAATCATAACGAACATTTCAAACAAAACAGGAGGTGACGGTGTGCGCGCGAATTTGATTCCACCGCGCCTCGCATAATGAATCCCGATGGTTTTCACAGACCTACGCGGAAAACCCATTCCGCTCTCATTAGTAAGTTCAATCATTCATTCTTCTCCATTCCATTTTTGAAGAATAAAAGATTCTTCCTCAAAATCAGGCTCGTACGAAGAATCATTTCAAAGTTTATGTGAGCACGGTTGGGGAGCGGATGGGAATTTGATACAGTCTAAACCTTTCCTTCGTTACCGACCCAACCGATTGGGCACAAAAATAATGGAAAAGCGGGCATCATTAGGTCATGAGAAACGAGCCGCTCTCCACGCCACCTATCGTCGGCCCTAATGTCGACTTCCGCGCGTACGACCTGCGCCTCACGGGGCGACACCCCGGGAAATGCCGATGCCCAACTCGTCACTTCCGCGTTGAACCCTGAAGAAGCTGACGCCGATCCTCCATTATCCGGATCCAGATGGATCTCGAAGGATCGCTATTTTGCAACGTGGATCTGTGACCATCGTTGTTTTGGTCCTGGGCCCTGTTTCTTATGTGATCGCAAATTCTCTAAGGGAAAAGAAAGCAACATGTCCCCAATAGTCTTATTTCTCTCATTGGAATTGCCATTTACGTAGATACACTAACGCGGGGTGGAAGGCAAGTCGAGTTTTTGAGCTGGAGTCCTTTTGAAAAATAACTCAACTTTATAGAGTTTACTTTTGGTAATTGGATAACATTCAACTGGATGCCAGCTAGCTAGACATAGGAAGTGATTCCAATTCCATACAACAAAGTAAATATCTAGGCTAGTTTACGAAGAAATTCGAGAAATCAACAAATCGGTTCTTCCACATTGAATAACGGCGTCCATTTTACCAACCCGCTCTACATGAGGGATCAGAATAAATGCAAGCGACTGCGCTATAGTGGGGAAGGGGGGGGGAAGTATTTTCCTTTTCAATTCCAAGTAGCTCAAGTTTGTTTCACAGTTAGTTAATTATCTTTTTTGTCTGTAGAAGGGATAAGTATTTCACTCGTAAATATGTAGTTATCATTATGTAAATAATTTGAAATTTTTAAAAATAATTATAGTTCCTAAAAATTTAGAAAAACTTAAATTTGGATGTTGAATGACCCCTTGCCACACACCATAGCGGTGGTGCGCAGGGTACCATATAGATAAATGTACATTCGCGACGATGCGGTGCGAGGTATCCATGGTAACCCCTTACTTTCCGTTGGTGACTCTTTCACGACGCCTATCCACTCCGAACGACTCAAAGGAAGGAATAGAAGAATGAGAAGGGGGGGGCAAGCGACACGTTCGCCCCTCCCGGAGGAAGGGGCGAAGTCCCCCATCCCCCCGCTCCACGTCGGCAGGACACCCACTGTGATTGCGACGGCAGAGGGTCCCAAGAGGCGGGAGGGGGGGGGAGGACGCAGAAATGCCGACGCCTTGCAAATTCCTTCCGCAGGGAGAAGGGGAGAGGGGGGGGGTGTGTGGCCGTGCAATATCAGCACTCTCCTGGCCCGCGGGGGTGGTGCGCAGAGGGCGTCCTCCGCGTGCAGCTGCACCCGCCCGCCTTCCCCCGGGGCGAATCCTCCTCCCGCAGCATTCCTGCCACCGGTGAGTGTGGGTCGCCTCGCCCAGGGCCGGCGAAAGTTCCTTCGTCCTCTCGCGCGCGATGGACATTGTCGCCGGTCCGAACAGGGGGGGAGGGGGGCTAATGGGCATGGGCGCATCAATCTAAGGGCCCTGCCACTCAATTCATATGCCCGTGCGACTTACAAGGTGTACTCGTATGCGCTTATATCTTTGCATTTCAGCCACAATATTATTATTATTATTAAATATCCTAGGTAGGGAATCACGGGGAGAATCGAGATATAGCATGCGCTACTTAATTTCATAGACATCACACATCAATAATTTTTAGATGCACTTCAATAATTCAAGTTTAAGCGCCACATCGTACTGCTGGTTGAGGTGAATACCCGAAGGCACCGAACCGATCGATATTTCCCCATGTGAGGAATCATTTTCCCTCATCGGGCCTCATTTGAGGCGGTAGGAAGCATGTCTTTCGACGAACCCAACTTCTACGAGACTATTAATCACTAATCACCAATTACTCTTATGACTGGTGATATAACACCCCCTGCTACACGCCATCGTGGCGGCTAAGGTATAAATGCAGATTTCTGCCTTTGGTTTTGCCAGTAATTCACTAAAACTCTCTTCAATTGCCTCCGGTTTAGAAATAATCGATATGGTTTTTCCCAACTCCAAAAAATATATATAATTGCAAGATTGCAATCGCTAAATTCCATCTTATATTCTGATCCTTTCATTTCGCGCGATTCCTTTTGAGTATCAATATTCAAGTCAACCTATTGAGAAAACAAGCCATCCACAATGTTGTCTTTCTCTGATGAAGCAAAGCATTCTTTTCCTTAATTTTTGCTGCATCACCAGGATTAGTTCCACCAAATAATGGCGACGTTAAAATATCTTCACCTTTGAATGTACACGTTAGACGAGATTTTTTTAGACAAAAGAGTTCTCGAAAACAAAAGTAAAGAATGGCTCCGCCAAGGGCTTAAATGCCAGGTATTTATTTCTACATACATCTCGTAAGTCTTGATGGCCACCGCCGAGGGAAACGCCAGGATGTCGTCCCACGCCAAGCACCGCAATATCCACAATATATGTAGGGGTGGCAGATGAGGAACTGAGAAGCTACATTGAATTGAAGTGACGCGAAGAATCTGAACATCAGAACTTTAATTAGACCACAGCGCCTTTTCAGCAAGCTTCGACTGAAAGTCCACGTTTCCGAAACAAGCAGCTAGTCGCTGAAGAATGTTTTTTCCTCTTGGAAGGCAGTGACATCTCTGACATTGCCCGACGACATCATTTGACTAACCATCGACCAATATCCTTCTTCCCTCGACACGAATCGCTATCCCCATTATTCGACTTTCATCCATTCTCGTTAAATGGTCAACTTTTATTTTTCAGAATCCATTCAGTGTGAGCGGTATTTTATACGCTTCAATATATAATTCTCTCGTCTGTAACCCTGCCACGTTTCGTCTTTCCGACTAGTTCTTCAATTCCGCCGGAATATGCCAGATCTAACTGTTTTATACATTATTCTCACTTTTATTTCGTCCAAGGTATTCGTTTATCCATGATATGTTTACTAGTTGGAGACCCACAAAGTTAGATTATCTGAAACAAGTTCTTGGGAATTACATGCCTAATTCATGTGTGTTTCGAGCGTGAGGTCGGATCTGGAAGGACGAAGGGACTCATCGCCGCACCAAGGAAAACCTCCGGGGGGAGGGGGCTGTCACATGCCCCCCAGGGGATCTCTTTTAACGCGGCCGCGAGATTTTGTCGTGCGTCGTGTCCAGCGGTATACTCAAACACACTGCCCTCATTCCCTGCAAGTATATCATCCAAATCGAAACTTAAATTATTTAATTCCAGCCGAAGCAGGATGTGGTTGCTTAGTGTCATAAAGAAGTAAAATTTCAAATAAAAAACAATGAAAAAGCACGGAATGGAAAAAAATATAAATATTTTCAAATTCTACGGAAAAGAATCGATAAATTTGCATTCTCAGTTGGGAAGTAAAAAAAAACGATGGGATTGAAAATCGAAGAAGGATCAGCAATGGAGGGAGATAGAGGGCCGTGTGAGTGGTCAGCTTTCGTCTTGAATTTGGTGCTTCCCGGCTATGTCCACCGCGGCACCTCTCACACGGCCCGGGCCACCACTCTCTCCGCTCCAGACGCCGCTGAAGGAGGCGCTCTGCACGCCGCGCGGCGGGGTAGCTTAAGAGAGTAGGCCACCTTCCGGCCGGAGAGTCCTGGGTTCAAAACAGGGTGGACCCCCTCGCAGCATCCCCATTGGACTCAAGATTCTAAAGGGTGCGATTCGCGGGTCATCCGAACTTCCCGCCCGAGCGCTCATCCGGCCAACGAACGGGTCGAAGCCATCTTCGCCCGCACCATTGAGCGAGACCCCCTTGTCCTTTTAAAATGGTGCCCCGCAGTGATTGTCCCCGTGGCACGTGATTCCCCGTCGATGGTCCTCTCGATCGGCCTCCGCCGTGCCCAGGAGTGTCCTCCTCCCGCCGCGGAGTGAGTGAGTGAGTGGGTGGTTGGGAAGAAAGGCAAACACATTCCCTTCTCTACTTCCCCGGTGCTGTTTCCGGGAGCCCCGCCATCCCCCCCCCCGCGCTTCCCCACTCCTCTCTCCCCCGATCGTCGCCGCATCCCGACCGGTTGCATTCCTGAGACGGGGGAATCGAGGAATGAAACGACCTCCCTTTCCAACTCCCCATCCCGGCTGCTGCAGCGGCGGCCGCGGATTGGACGACGACGCCACCCCCGCCCCCCCCCGTGCGCCCCACGGAACCACACCTCAATGGACCGCGTGCCAATTGTGACCGCAGGAGGGAAGCCCAGAG